>NC_039247.1:207500-292478 GCF_003368295.1 Carassius auratus | reverse complement strand
GTGTGTGTGAAGATGGAAAAACCCACAACAATTAACCAACATACGCTTTTTGATATTGGTTAATTTATGTACCCTCCTTTATCCAACCGAAATGTAGGTCTCTACAGTTAAGCTCTGTATTATAAATAAAAAAGACAAAACTATTTTGTCATGTTGATTAAAGAAACAATCACGTTAGTAAAAATAAAACTCCTGCCTGGCAATTCAAGTGTGAGGCAAGGGTTTTTAAAGGAGGAACTGTAGGATGGAACACATTCGATTACAGATAATATGAAAGTTATTTTAAATTAATAACTGGAAAGAATATAGTTTTGCTTTAGAGTGGCACCAGATGAAGTATCATATGGGATTGTTTGCAGTCATTTGAACTCAGAGTTGCAACTCCAAAACCAGTGTCAACATGGCACTTTTAAAATAAGTGTTCCCCTCAGTTATCTACAGTGAGGAGGAAAAGCATTTGATACACTGGGGATTGTGCAGGTTCCCACTTACAAACCACGTAAGAGCCTGTCATTTTTATCTTAGGTATACTCTTCTACTCTAATGACAGAATCTTAAATAACAATCCAGAAAATCACATTGTATATTTTAAAAATATATATTTTTGCAGTTTATTGTTTATGACATAAGCATTTGATCACCTATCAACCAGTAAGAATTCCAGCTCTCACAGGAAGCCCTCCTTTTCTCCACTTTTTATTAACTGCACCGGTTTGAACTCGTTACTTCTATTACCTGCACCGGTTTGAACTGTTACCTGTATAAAAGACACTTGTCCACATACTCATTCATGGGAGAAGGTCATGTGGTCTGATGAGATGAAAATAGAGCTTTTTGGTCTAAACTCTACTTGTTGTGTTTGGAGGAAGACTAAGGATGAGTGCAACCTCAAGAACACCATCCAAACTGTGAAGCATGGAGGTGGAAACATCATTCTTTATGGATGCTTTTCTGCAAGAGGGACAGGACGACTGCACCGTATTGAGGGGAGGATGGATGGGGCCTCACACACAAAAGTGTCACTGCAGGCAGAAACCCCAAATTACACAAACATATAATTATAAAACATAGTTATATACCAGGGGTCTCCATCCTCCAACCAACCTTTTTGTGTGCGAGGGCTACCTCAAGGGATAAAATAATAGAAGGGATTTGTGTTTGTCATACTCAAATTTTATTATACATATAACATGGTGGTGCTTTTTTACAAAATAATAAAATATCTTGATATTCTGGTTCAGACTTACAAGTGTTGAAAAAGAAATCAACAATTCCTGAAAAATTATGAAAATATTTATAGATTTTTTTTTGTTGTTGTTGATTTTCTACAAACCTATTATGTATGCGTTATCAAAAACAGTAGCCCAAACATTTTGTATAAATATAAATGCAAAAATAAATAAATAAACTGTCATAACTTCTTAAAAAACATTAGCATACTGCATTACATTTAATACATAGCCTATATAGCCTTTTTTTTTTATTACTTTCTGGACTCGGACTCGGCCTTTGGGAGCTCGGACTTGAGTCCAGCTTGGCCCCTTTTGGACTCGGACTCGGACTCAGACTTGATGTTTGTGGACTTGGTCTTGACTCGTGCTTGACAATACCACTGCTGATGACACTCAACTCTTCCTCTCATTCCATCCTGATGATCCGACGGTAGCTATTCGCATCTCAGCTTGTCTAACTGACATTTCTTCCTGGATGATGGATCATCACCTTCAACTCAACCTTACCAAGACAGAACTGCTTGTGATTCCAGCAAACCCATCGTTTCATCACAATTTCACCATCAAGTTAGGCACATCAACCATTACTCCTTCAAAAACAGCTAGAAGCCTTGGCGTTATGATTGATGATCAGCTGACTTTCTCAGACCACATTGCTAAAACTGTCCGATCCTGCAGATTTGCTTTATTCAACATCAAGAAGATCAAGCCCTTTCTCTCGGATCATGCTGCACAACTCCTTGTTCAAGCTCTTGTTCTGTCCAGGCTGGACTATTGCAATGCCCTCTTGGCAGGTCTTCCAGCCAATTCTATCAAACCTTTACAATTAATTCAGAACACGGCAGCAAGATTAATTTTTAATGAGCCAAAGAAGAATACACGTCACATCTCTGTTTATCAATTTGCTCTGGCTTCCAATAGCTGCTCGCATAAAATTCAAGGCATTGATGTTTGCATACAACACCACTGGCTCTGCACCCATTTACCTAAATTTGTTACTTCAGACTTATGTGCCTCTAGAAGCTTGTGTTCTGCAAGTGAATGTCGCTTGATTGTTCATCCCAAAGAAGCACAAAGTCACTTTTACAGACTTTTAAATTAAATGTTCCCTCCTGGTGGAATGACCTGCCCAGCTCAATCCGGACAGCTGAGTCCTTAGCCATCTTCAAGAATCGGCTTAAAACACATCTCTTCCATCTTTATTTCACCCTCTAACTTTAACACTCACTATTCTAATTCTATTCTTTAAAAAATCTAACTACCTTTCTGATCTTTTTGTATTCTATTTTCTTTTAATTTATTATGCAATTGTATATGTATGTGTATGTGTATGTGTAAAGACCTCTAACTAGCTTGCTCTATTCTTTCATTTTTTTTATTCTATCTGTTTTCTTTTTATTTATTATATTAGTTAAAAACCCATCCTACGTGTACTGTATTAACCTAACTGAGACTTGTTATAGCACTTATATATCATTGCTCTTTTTGTTGTTTTTGATTGCTTCCACTGTCTTCATCTGTAAGTCGCTTTGGATAAAAGCGTCTGCTAAATGAATAAATGTAATGTAAATGTAATATAGGCCTACATGACTATATTAATATAACAGCATTTTCAATATGAACTTATACAGGTACATTTCTGCCAAAAAATGTTTGTTTTACTACAGTTAATTCATAAGTTGTGGAGTGAAATGTCTTCTGACTGGTTTGTTCTTGGAACAATGTTTCGCCTGTTTTTTTACGTCAATATGTTGAGAATATCAAACTTGAATCACATAGTCATCTGTGGGTTTTTAAGAGAAATAGAGAATTCTGCGCTAAATTGAGCTGCTTCTCAGTGGATCCTCCAAGGGGGCCCCCAACAGAACAGGAAAATCCCATTCATTTTCTCCCTAGGATATTTATTTTCAGACATAATGTCTAAAGTGGTCTCCAACACGTTGCTCGTGGCCTGATTGGAGGTAGCTCGCCAAGGGCCATTCACATATGGCGTCTTTTGCGCTCAAGTTCAAAATATTTAAGCGACCCACTCATTTTTTCCAGGTGCAATGAGTCAATATGAAGGATGGGGGTGCACCCAAACCACAGGTGTTTTTTTCTTCTCCGTAAATAAATCTTCTAGCAGAGCTACAGCAAACGTTTATCGGTAGTGGAAATCCATTAGCTAGGCTATTAAAACTTCTAGCAACGTAGCAACATAGCAACGACAGACGCCACGGGAAAATCGGACCGAATTTTACAGTTTTTTTTTTATTCACTTTGGTTTTTTATTCACTTTTTATTTTCACAAGCAAGGTGTACATTTTCACAACTCATATTACTAATATCACGACAGATCATCAAAAGTGCACTTTTTTCAAACATGTCAGCATATTTTCGATTGTTTTAGTACAATACACAAAACCACAAAGTATCCTTTTCACTACACAAAATAAGTGTTTCATCTTAATAAATGTTTCATTCACAGTAACCACCTTTCATAAATCTCTTACTGATCTTAATGGTTAATCACTGAACCATTTGGTAAACCTATAGATTTTAAATTGGTTTGTCAGGAATATACAGTATATGGATTTTGAGAACTACAGAAATAAAAATGCGTGTTTGTATGAACATATAAATTATGTCCAAGTGCCTGGACAACCTGGAGGAAACATCTCCATGTGCGCAGCTATCTCTGAAGATGGTGTTGTAGGACGTAGGCCATTACTTGGCTCCTATAATGCTGCACATCTTATTGAGTTCCTCAATGAAATTGAACCAGCCTGTCAAGGTATAAAGGGGTCACCTATGTAACTGTGTTGGACAATGTCAGGTTCCACCACGCAGAGGTAGTTCAAGCATGGTTTCAGGCCCATCCCCGATTCATGACCCTCTACCTGCCTCCATACTCTCCCTTCCTCAACCCTATTGAGGAATGTTTTTCAGCATGGAGGTGGAAGGTCTATGATCGCCAACCCCTTGAGCGTGCTAGCCTCATTCAGGCCATGGATGATGCATGTGATGACATCAGTGTAGACCAATGTCAAGCATGCTCGCCAAAAGGCTTTTTCCAAGGTGCTTGAACAATGATAACATTCATTGTGATGTGGATGAGAATCTATGGCCAAATGCTCAAGACAGGCGTGATCCAAATTAATGTAATGTGTGCACTAAATGTTATGTTTTCTTCTCCTTTAGTTAAATTTCATTATAGAAAATATACCTATGTTACAATTATATCAGAAAAATAAAAACTAATTTGCCCAAATTATTGTAGAGGATGTCTTCATTGATCCTTCACTTGATTACACATTGGATGGATATTTTGGAAATGATAGATTATGTAAATGTTGGGTAATGTACTAAATATATTGGCATATAAAAGTGTATTGCCTAATGTGAAAACTGTGTAATCTGTCTTTTATAGTACTGTAGCATATTAATTTCAGCACTTCTAAGGCCGATTTGAAACCAGTATCTTGCATTGTTTGCTGTTGGATGAACTGAATGTTAAAAGTACTAAACTGAAAGAAGATCATACTGTTGTGTTTCAGTGATTAAACCAAATGTTCTCATTACATATTACAATAATCTTGTGTTTGAAACAATGATTATATGGAATGAAAACATGTGCAACTGAATGAAAGAATGAGATCCGGTTTTGAAAGAATGACTAGCTGTGTTACAAATGTGATCAGTTTGGATTTTTGTACTAAGAGTTTTGAAAATGTACACCTTATTTGTGAAAATAGTACCAAAGCGAATGAAAAAAAAACTGTACTATTAATAATAAAAGATAAGCTATTGTGTATTGTAAATGTCAGTATTTTGTCTTTTTTGAATCATTCTTTTTATAAGAATGATTTAAAGACTGAAATATGCGAGGTTTATCTTTTTATAAAAACGTTTTTGTCAAAACTTTATTTGAACTTGTACATGTTAGTAGATAACATGTTGTAAGACACTTCATTCAAATTTGGCCATCATTTTAATGATACTATTTTAATGTTTATGCAAACAAAAAGTGCATATTGATGGTAAGTTTATTTGTTATTTGCTGGTTTTCGATATAAAACTTGGTGAATTGATTTTATTGTGTAGTATTAGTACTTTTTGAACAGGATTATGTGATAACAATGCTCATTTTGGTCACTATAATCATGAAAATACAGTTATGATGTACTATAAAATCAACAATAATTATGTGTTTTTACAGTATAATAATTTTTTATATGTCAATTAAAGGTGACATATAGGCTTACAATAACTCGTTTAGGTCTAAAACAGTTGGCATATTTGTTAATATGAGAGTTATGAGACATTATTTATGTTAGTTTTTTTTTTTTTTATAGATTTAATTTTTGCATATAGCTCTCGGCCACTTTCATTTTTAAAAAGTAGCTAAAAAAGTTTGGAGACCCCTAAACCATCCAAGTTAGATTGACCATGAGCTACGAGGCTGAGAAACGAAAGTTTCTGCTCCCATAAAAGCCACAAAGTATAAAAATCAACCTTGTTATTTGCGATCTTCTGGAGAAATACTACACTACCCATAATTCTAAGCAAAATAACTTGAGTCGCGCCGCGGTTACCATGGTGACGTATACCGGCCCCGCGAACGGTGATCTGAAGTAAATAAATACCGGTAGTTTATATGTTTATACTGTGCCTTTTTTCCGTAAGTTTAAACGGACGGCCGTTCTGGACTTTTCCAGAACGCACAGATTGTCAGTCCGTCCCTGTTGACATCAAACGATAGTTTGGACATTATCTTCGCCGACAACATGTCTAAGGTAGGATAACAATAATTACATAATATACGTTGTTTCATAGCTTTATCATTACTTTGTATTGGGCACTATACAAATGGTTGGGGTTACTGCGTTGCGTGGACAGGCTGTACCTACTGTAATCACGTGTGCTATCTTGTTAGCTAGCCTAAAACTATCAGCAACGCGATCTACTAACATGATACTAACATAACATGAATTACAACATGGGTTTCTGATTTCAGTACTAGTAATTGACTATGTTTAGCAGGTGTTTGTTTTTCAACGTTTTGGTAAAACAATTTGATATTTTATGGCTCCTTGTAGAACAAGATCTAAACATCCTACTAGGCTATAACATACAAAGTGTCTGAAAATTATATTAATTTTTATAGTCGAAGCGTACGATAGTCTATATTCATCATACTTTATTAATTTACTAGAATACATGGTTGATATCCATCAAAAGCTGAGCAGTTAACTTGAGATAACTTCCTTGTGTCCAAGATATGTAGCATTTATTGATATGTAATATCTGGCAATTATTTATTATGCACAATGCTGTACCAGGACCGAGCCATAGGGGGAAACACGTCTTCTTAGTTTCCCGCCATTCATGTAAATATGAGGCGGAGATTTATTAAATATGCACACTGCAGTACCAAGACCCGGCTCAGGGGGCAAATCCGAACACACACCCTCACACTCCAACACTGGTAAAACCACCTTCTGGGGTCACAAGTAAGGAGCTAAGAAATTTGCACAGGCTATATTAGCATGCTATTTCCTATCAGTTCCAATGGGCATCCTTATGGGGACACAGATTTTGTCCCCAGTTGGTCATCGTGTCCCCACATGGAAGGTAAAAAAACACATCCATGTCCCCAAGAGGTAGCAAAAACACACCCACACACACACACACACACACACACATCAGTGCAATAATACAACAATAATATAAAACAAATGTCTAGGACACACTAACATGATCAATTTCATCTGAACATGACCTGACGCACACGCATGAACAACATCAACTGCTGACGTGATCTCAGATCATTAACTGGACTGTTAATGAGAGTCGTCAGGATTGGAAATAACAAACACTCATTCTCATCCTGAATGAGTTCTTCATGTGCTCCCATACTAGACTCCATCCAAACTGAAGACAGCAGCTTTCATTCAGTTGTCATGATCATGTTGATTTACGCTGAACGAGTCATTACGGTGGTTAATCCGGTTAAGCGGGTGAGGGTTTTGTTACTGTAATCTCAATCCTGGTCCGTCAGTGTTTGTTAGAGTAGCTGGATTTCACGATTATTCCTTAAATCTCATTTCACAGTATTAACAACCACAATCCCATTTCAATCAGTCAGTACATGCTAGAAAAAACAACACGGTGATACATATTCAGTAAGTCATCTAGGCATAAAAACATCCACACAGTATAAGAGCCTTGGAAACACTTGAGTCGCGTGTTAATGTTTTCTAACTAAGTCTATTCTGCTCACCAAGGCTGCATTTATGTGACCTAAAATACAGTAAAAAAATTTAAATATTAATACTATGGAAAACAGCTGTTCCCTTTTAAGGGAACTTCAAAGTGTGTCCTCTAGGGGTCGCTATGGGGAACACCTCGTCGTGACCCGTGTCTGAAGCATACATTGCAAAACACCAACAACATGTTGACTGGTGACAGCTCATAACATCACTAACGGTGCGACTATACAATATTGGGAGAACACGTCATCCACTTCTACGTCTTTACTGACCGTTTTGTTTGAAGCATGCAATTTGAACAGCCACCAAAGAAAGATTTGCAAATAACCTGCCTGATCTATCTCAACTGCTATTTGTACCCAAAAATACACATGAATTAGACGAAATGACTGACAACATGGGCACTATTTTCTCTAATACATTAGAAGCTGTTGCCCCGATCAAATTGAAAAAGGTTAGAGAAAAACGTACTGTGCCATGGTATAACAGTAATACTCACTCTCTCAAGAAAGAAACTCGTAGTCTTGAACACAAATGGAGAAAAACTAACTTAGAAGTTTTTAGAATTGCATGGAAAAACAGTATATCCAGCTATAGACAGGCTCTAAAAACTGCTAGGGCAGAGCATATACACAAACTCATTGAAAATAACCAAAACAATCCAAGGTTTTTATTTAGCACAGTGGCTAAGTTAACAAATTACCAGACGCCACCTGATTCAAATATTCCACCAACGTTAAATAGTAATGAATTTATGAATTTCTTCACTGATAAAATAGATAACATTAGAAATACAATAGTGAATGTAGATTCTACAGCGTCTAACACTTCAGTTTCATCCATCGCACCCAAAGATAAACTGCAGCGCTTTACAACCATAGGACAGGAAGAGCTAAACAAACTTCTCACTGTATCTAAACCAACAACATGTTTATTAGATCCTGTACCCACTAAATTACTGAAAGAGCTGTTACCTGTAGCAGAAGAACCGCTTCTCAATATCATAAACTCCTCGTTATCTTTAGGTCACGTCCCAAAACCATTCAAGCTGGCGGTTATCAAGCCTCTTATTAAGAAACCAGTCTTACTTGATCTTAGTGCTGCGTTCGACACCATAGATCATGACATACTCATAGATCGATTACAAAACTATACAGGTATTCAAGGGCAGGCTCTAAGATGGTTTAGATCCTACCTGTCCGATCTCTACCATTTTGTGTATTTAAATGGGGAGTCATCTCATTTATCATCAGTAAAATATGGAGTGCCACAAGGATCCGTCCTAGGTCCCCTTCTATTTTCAATATACATGTTGTCCCTTGGTAATATTATTAGAAAATACAGGATTAGTTTTCACTGTTATGCTGATGATACTCAGCTATATATCTCAACAAGACCAGATGAAACTTCCCAATTATCTAAGCTAACAGAGTGTGTTAAAAATGTAAAAGTAATAATTTTCTCCAATTAAATTCAGATAAGACAGAGATACTAATTATTGGACCAAAAAACACTACACAGCATCTTGTAGATTACAATCTGCAACTAGAGAGATGTACTGTTACTTCCTCTACAGTCAGAAATCTGGGTGTTATATTAGACAGCAACTTGTCTTTTGAAAATCATACTTCCAATGTTACAAAAACTGCATTCTTCCATCTTAGAAACATTGCCAAGCTACGAAACATGTTACCTGTTTCTGATGCAGAAAAGCTAGTTCATGCATTCATGACCTCTAGACTGGACTATTGTAATGCACTTCTAGGTGGTTGTCCTGCTTCGTCAATAAACAAGCTACAGGTCGTCCAAAATACAGCGGCTAGAGTCCTTACCAGGTCAAGAAAATATGATCATATTACCCCAATTTTACAGTCTCTGCACTGGCTACCTATTAAGTTCCGTATCAGTTACAAATTATCATTACTTACCTATAAGGCCCTAAATGGTTTAGCTCCTGCGTACCTAACTAGCCTTCTACCACGCTACAACCCATCACGCACCCTAAGGTCACAAAACGCTGGACTTTTGGTCGTTCCTAGGATAGCAAAGTCCACTAAAGGAGGTAGAGCTTTCTCACATTTGGCTCCCAAACTCTGGAATAGCCTTCCTGATAATGTTCGGGGTTCAGACACACTCTCTCTGTTTAAATCTAGATTAAAAACACATCTCTTTCACCAAGCATTCAAATAATGTATCTTTTTAATTGTGAGTGTAGTTGCATTTTTATTCATTAGCTTGGGTTAAACTAATTGTACTTTGTTGGATCAGCAGCTAATGATGTCTCTATGTGTTTCTCTGTTTCTGCTGGATCTTCATCCCGTGGTAACTAGGATTTACACAAGCTCCAGTCTGGATCCAGAACACCTGAGAAGAGATGATGCTGACCCTCAGAGGACCTCAGATGATGCTGACCCTGAATCAACAACAGAACTAACAAATATTGCTACAAGTGTGACTGCATCATATAATAATTATTAATTAATAATATTAATAATGTTCATTGTCTGGCTGACTACGTCTTGTATTAATTTTTCTAAAAATCCTGTCAAACGTGCACAAACTGACAGTCACCACCATAAGCTACTACTAATTATTGTATAAACTAAATTTTCTGTGAAGTTGCTTTGTAATAATTTGTATTGTAAAAAGCGCTACACAAATAAACTTGAATTGAATTGAATTGAACGTGATAAGAGTGATTATAGTACTTTTCCACTGATTGTGTTTCCTCCTCTTTCTCAGTCATCTACAGTACTAGTGGATGGATTGGCAGCAGAAATACACCGAACAGTCCAGTGGATGCCTGATTATCTGCTGCTGAATCCCTGAACACACACACACACACACGCACACACACACACACACACACACACACACACACACACACACACACTCACACACTCACACACACACACACACACAGGTTATGCTGGCCGGTGTTGTGTCAGCACTGGGCTCAGGCCAGAATCCCACTAAATGTACTGCACTGAACTGCAAGTCAAGCCAGTAGTGACCAGACTAATGAGCCACACAGGCTCACGAACCACAGCCACACAGTCACACGTGAAGACCGAATGCTCAACACATCACGTACCGCTGAGATCACTAAAGCACAGAGAAGAAACAGGAGAAACAGCCTCACAGCAGTGCTTCACACTCAATACAACACTCAACAACACTCCTGCAGTAACACTAATGCAACGCTCAATCAGTCCTTTACACTGTTTAAAAACACTTAAACAGTTTTGAAACGGTCTTCATTTCTCAAAACTCTACGGAAAACCACACAACATGCAAAACGTGACACATATAAACACTTCTTTCAAAACTATTAAAAGAAACGATATTCTATAAACTTTATTTTTGCATAGTTACTCTATACACAAACATAAAAGATTATAGAATTGTATATTTTTGGGTGAATTTATAACAAGTGCTAAATATATCTTCTTTAGTTAAGTCAGGTTTAAAAAAACAACGCAAGCCAGTTAAATGATGAACTGTACCTTTAAAAGGCAGCAGATGCAGAATTCCTGCTATTTGTAAAGTTTCAGTGTTTTTGGTTGAAGGTTTCACGTTTGTTTCACATGATCACAGATGCTGAAACCAAAAAAATCATCAATCCTCGTTTTCAACCCTCTCTTAGCTTTATATCCATGCATATGTATATCTGTGCAAAAGCAGTGACAAACTAAATGTGTGCTGTGTTTGTCCTGAGCGTTCAATGCATCTGCATTTCACTGAACATCATCATCTCAGGAGAACAGACGTCTGGAGGGCAGCTGAAAGACTCAAAACTTCACCAAAACACATGCACTGAATATTTCTCTTTAATCATGGCGCAGAGGATGTTATAACGTCGAGGAACCAATTAAAAGTGCTGGAAAGTTTTTGACCACAAAACTTAGGTTTAATTAAAGGATTAGCAGGTGTGGTGTGAAATAATTGCTGTATGTTTCTGTTTCCTACACTCCATCTGTTCTCTCACCCACACAGAAAGCTCTCGGTTTGAGGGCACTAACTAGTGTCCATCCAGAGCAGTAAGAGGAGAGATGCCTGGACGGAGTGTGATGATGGTGTTTGTGCGGCTAGCATCAGATCTGTGATGGGATGGAGGCTTGCGGTGCGTGACGGCACTCATGAATAATGCATGCGTGAATCCTTCAGCTCCACACACTCAAATCTGAGCAGCGTCCCACACTAGAACATCACGACCTGCTTCTACAGGATCCTCTGGAGTCTGAACACCACACAAACACACTTCAGACTCAAATCCCAGAGACAACACACATTAAGTACTGACACTAAAACTGAAAAAATAAATCAACAAGGCTAATCTGAAAGCCACCAAACACCAAAAATCTGAGCTCCACATTCATCTTTCTTTTTTTTCACTCGCTGTCCTCTCTCTGAGCGCTCACGCCTGCTTTATTTGATTTATACGCCGGAATAATAATAACAGAAACGCCACTGGACGTCAAATATCCTGCAGGCTTTCTGTAATTAGATTAAAGTGCAGAAACTCGCTGTCAAACACACTGAGAACAGCCAGTCAAATCCACTGCATGAGAGAAGGTTATTGAAACAGTGCTAATCTGGTTTAGTTGGTCTGCTTAAGGGTTTACAATTCTGGTAACTAACACACAAGCTGTGGTTTACTAACATATATTTCAGATCATAACTGGCCGGTCAGTTCATATACTGGATTTCTTCTGCAAAACAAGCTGAAGCTTCAGGATCTGTGTCAATCAGTCAATCAATGAACACAAACAGTCTAACCCGAGCTGATCAAACAGCCAATCAGATCTGAGGAACAGAACTAACTGATGAATAATGAATCACAGGACTTTAGCAGCATCCAATCAGAACACAGAATCCAAATCATCTGCTTTATAAAACGAACTAAACATCTACAAAAGCACACAAAGCTGTGACAATCTCAAGTGATCAGCGATGAATGTGAACAGAGAGGATTTACACGAAAAAACAAGAACAAAACCTCATTTCAAAGAGCTCATGATCAAACAGAGATTTCACAAAGGAAGATGAAACTCATGGAAAATCTGATCAACAAACCAGAGTTTCTTCATCAGGAGTTTCCTCAAAAACTATTTAATCTCACACAAACTCGACAGAACAGCACATGAATATTAATGTGTTCATCCACACGCTCTGAACTAAACAGATGATCACCATCTGACGGGATTCCTGTATTTATTTATCATTTATATTAATGAGGATAAAATCAGACAAATAAGATTCATCATAGCATTTCAATGAAGTGGATAAAATAATTTAATAATATAAAAATAATTACAAACAAAACACAACGAAATAAATAAGACAAATAAATAAAAGATATAATAAAATAAATTTTGATCTGATATTTCATAAAAAAAAAAAATCTTATTTCTGATGTGTAAACTTTATAGAAAAATGTCCAATTTTATAAATAAAATAAAAATTAGTTTTATGTTAGTTTATTATCACTGACATACAACTTTTTATAACTTGAGATGTTTATTTTTTATAGTTTTCATGTACATTTTAATTTGTTAACATTTTAGTAATTGTGTTTTTTAGTGTGTTTCTGTAATTTTTATTAGCTACATACAGTAGTTTTTATTCATTTGATTTTAGTTTCACAAAACAAAACAACATTTCCTTTACAACTAGCTGAAAGATGCTGTTTTAATCACATGAAGCACAAATGCTGATGACTCTGAGCTTCAATCACACACACAACTCAAAAACTAGGAGCATGTGACACAGAACCATAACACTCTTCCAGATTTAACCGATCCTCTGAGACCACGAGCCAGAAAACATCCCAGACATGAGTACTGAAACAATGTTTCTCAAGCAGTAAATCATCATATTATTCTGATTGCTGAAGATCATGTGACAGACTGGAGGAATGATGCTGAAAATACATGAGCATCTAGTGGTGATTTGTAAGGTTTTCAGCGGTGAGTAAAGGAAGGATGCCTGTCAGTGTTTCCTGATGAGATGAGCTGTGGATCTGAGGGATCTCACGCAGGACTGAACTCACCGAGCACAGACAGCTCGCAGGACGCAGAGATGTTCTGCTGTCTGTTGTGAGCGACACAGGTGTATGTTCCCGAGTCGTCGTCTGTGACGCTGCTGATCAGAAGGTTGCTGGCGCTCAGGAGAGAGTACTTCTTTGATCTGACGGAGAATCAGACGCAGAAACACCATCAGACTCGACAGAAGAAGAAGAGAAAACCAAACTGATGCTTTAACAGAAGACGATTAACAGAGATCACTTCAGGAGCACTCAAGAGTTTGTTATATATGACATCTAACATATCTCATAACAGATGTTTATTAAAACAACAGATATACAAACATCTATATGTTTTGGGATATTTTTTAAATACATATCTATCTTTTATATTTCCTATATATTTTACTTTATACTTTATATGACAATATTCATATATCATATATTCATATATCAATATTTCATATATGGAAATGTAGTATTTGCACATGTAAAGGGACGGAACATTTTTGGTAAACTTTCCAAAAGTTCTCAAAAATTCCCAAAAGTTTTCCGGAAGTTTTCCGTAAATGTAACCAAAATTTTCCAACCCTTTGCAACCCTAATGGGGGGTCAGTAATTGATTGATTTAATTATTTTTAGAAAGAAATTCATATTTTTATTCTTCAAGTATAAATTAAAATGATCAAAAATGAAAGTAAAGACTGGAAACTGGAAAGCTTTGATCACACAATAGAGTGATATATCACAATGTATTTACAGAAGAAAAAAACAAGTATTTTCCATCAAAACAATGCAGCCGTGATGATTTCAGCAGCTGTCCGTGATGCAGTGTGTCCGTGCTGTTCTCCTCACCTGCTCTGGATCAGCTCGTCTCCTCTCATCCAGAAGAACGAGGGGTTGGGAAAACCAGAGGCGGAACATTCTAGAACCGCATCCCTGCCCTGAAGAGCCGTGACCTTCTGAGGCCTCTGGAGGAACGTCAGCGCTCGCGCTACTCCAGGCTCTGAACACACACACACACACACACACAGGTCAGCAGCGTCTCTTGAGGCATGTATTATCTGAGCACACACACACAGACACACAGACACACACTCTCACACACACACACACACACACAGGTCAGCAGCGTCTCCTGAGGCGAGTGTGTGTGCATGTATTATATGAGCACACACACACACAGGTCAGTTTAACGCAGCGGTTGCAGTTGCTGCATGTGTGTGACCTCTGAACTCTGATCTCGATGGTGCAGTGTTCACATGCTGAAGCCTGCAGCAGTGTTTCCTCCCAGAATGCAACTCTCCACGGACAGGGGTCAGGTCTGACCGGAGGGGGTCCCAGGGCTTCTCTGGTTCCTCTAGCGCTCCTGCAGGACACACTCTTGTGATCACAGCCAAGCAGACGCTCAGCAGGAACAGGAGGATCTGCAGTCTAGACTCACGTATCAGATTCAACTTTGATTCATCAGGTTCCTCAATCATAACTCAAAGAACGTGCTATTATAGACTCTATGTGTTTGAGTTAAAATCATCTCAATGCTGGATGTGTTTCATCTTTTGTCTTCTCCAGATGTTCACTGATGGACTGGAGTGCTGTGGATTATTGGGATGTTTTTATCAGACTCATTCTGACGGCACCCATTCACTGCAGAGCATCCATTGATGAGACACTGATGCAGTGCTACATTTCTACAAACCTGATGAAGACACAAACTCATCCTGATCTCAGATGAACTGAGGGTGAACACACTTTCATTTTTGGCTGAACTAGTCCATGTCTTGGTATTTCTCTTGAGTTCATGTCCTGATCTGTGAGCTTGTTTCATGCGAGTGTTCGCTTAGAGGATAAACGAGATGTAGAAGCTGATTTGAGTGAAGGACTCGGGTCATTAGAAGGAATCAGAGTCATTGATTCTCCTGCATCGAACAACAGAAATGTCAGAGCTGCAGAAATCATTCAGAATCCTCACAGAAAACGACAGACTGATATTTGAGCTCCGATACCTGCTGCTGAAAACAAGCACTTCTCCCGGAAACCCAGTGCATTCTGGGACACGCTACACAGACTCAGAGAGACCACTGACACACACACACACTTTCTCTCTCTCGCTCTCTCGCACACACACAAACGTGACTCGTAGCAGTGAGTGCATCCCGCAGCACTAGTTAGTGGAGGTCAGCGGGTCACTAGTTAGCGGGTCACTAGTTAGTGGAGGTCAGGCAGGTCACTAGTTAGTGGAGGTCAGCGGGTCACTAGTTAGTGGAGGTCAGGCAGGTAACTAGTTAGTGGAGGTCAACGGGTCACTAGTTAGTGGAGGTCAGGCAGGTCACTAGTTAGTGGAGGTCAGGCAGGTCACTAGTTAGTGGAGGTCAACGGGTCACTAGTTAGTGGAGGTCAGGCAGGTCACTAGTTAGTGGAGGTCAGCGGGTCATTAGTTAGTGGAGGTCAGCGGGTCATTAGTTAGTGGAGGTCGGGCAGGTCACTAGTTAGTGGAGGTCCGCGGGTCACTAGTTAGTGGAGGTCAGCAGGTCACTCACCCGGTATGACGCGCAGGTCTGCGTCTGTGCCGCTGCGGGAGCTGCTGGGGTTCTCTGCTAAGCAGCGGTATGTGGCCGAGTCTGGTGGCTGGACCCTGCTGACCTGCAGAGAGCCGGAGGGCAAGATGACCACTCTGCTGTCAGGGTCAAAGGTCAAGGGCAGGTCCTCCCTGTTCTTCTGCCAGCGCACCACAGGCATGGGCTCACCGGTCACCTCACAGCGCAGAAGTGCCGTGTCACCCAGATGAGCCGAGACCGACTCGGTGGGGACCACCACTCGCAGAGGACCTGAGGGAGAACCACACCAGAGAGAGAGTTAAATACATTGAGATGCCCTGTGATCATGCTTGTCTGGAGCAGATGCATGAGAGAGAGAGAGACGGAGTCATTCATTTACTGTTTATTAAACAGTGCTTCTCTCTGACATCTGAGAGCTCTTTTGGAATCAAATAAAAATAAAAACAAAGGACAGTAAAACAACTGGCAAACAACCTTTAAGTAAAAAACAAAAAAGTTTTGGAAAAAAAAATATATTTTTGTGTTCCTGTAGCTCAATTGGTAGAGCATTGCGTTATCAAGCGCAATGTTGTGGGTTCGAGTCCCCGGGAACACATGATAGGTAAAAACTGATAGCCTGAATGCACTGTAAGTCACTTTGGATAAGCTAAATGCATACATTTAATTTAATTCAATTTAATATTTTTGAAAGAAAGAAATATAAAAAAACTCATGTCACGTTTAAGTCAGTGTCTTGCTGTTTCTTTAAATTATTTGTGAAAAACACCAAAGTTTCTTCAGTCTACTAAATGTGTGTGTGTATACATACACACACACACACACACACACACACACACAGACAGGCAGTCTTAGAATGCGATGAAGTTCATGAACAGTGTTCTTATGTTAATGTGATTCTGCTCATAATTCGACAGAGACGTGTGTTTCAGCTCGTGGCTGTGTTTACTGTGGACCGTGCATCACAGCAGCTCACAGGGGAACAACAATTATTCCTCAGCTTTTGCCAACAAAATGTGCTGCTGGAGTCCTGCGTCTTATCGCACTGATTAATGTTAACATTGTTCCCTAACTGCCTCCAATTACACTCAGCGGCGTGCTAGCAGCCAGCGGCCAGACACACACACACACACACACACACACACGCATGCATGCACTTCCGTTCGTAACCTCTGATTACTGCCTCAGCACATCAGCGAGGTCCAACTAGGAACACCGAACAGATTGAGCCTAATATATATATACATGATTATCACTTACAGACAATTGCAATCATGAGATCTGAAGATCATGTGACACTGAAGACTGGAGGAATGATGCTAAAAATACAGCGGAGCATCACAGAAATAAATTATGTTTTACATTAGAATAATATTTCTGATTTTTACTGTATTTTTTATCAGATAAATACATAATTATTGAGTGGAAGAGACAAACATTTCCAGCACCTGAATTCACTGAGACCTGGAGCAACATCACACACACACACACAAACACACACACACACACACACACACACACACACACACACACACTCTCTCTCTCTCTCTCACACACAAACACACACACACACACACACACACAGACAGAGACACACATACACACAAAGTGTAAGTTCCACTCATTCTCTACTATAGGAGAGGAAGAATTGTATAAACTTGTTAAATCATCTAAACTTACAACATGTATGTTAGACCCTATACCATCTAAGCTCTTAAAAGAGGTGCTTCCAGAAGTCATAGGTCCTCTTCTGACTATTATTAATTCCTCATTGTCATTAGGATATGTCCCCAAAACCTTCAAACTGGCTGTTATTAAGCCTCTCATAAAAAAACCACAACTTGACCCCAGAGAACTTGTTAATTATAGACCAATCTCAAATCTCCCTTTTCTGTCCAAGATACTAGAAAAGGTGGTATCCTCACAATTATATTCCTTCTTAGGGAAAAATGGTATATGTGAGGATTTCCAGTCAGGATTTAGACCGTATCATAGTACTGAAACTGCTCTCCTTAGAGTTACAAATGATCTGCTCTTATCATCTGATCGTGGGTGTATCTCTCTATTAGTTTTATTGGATCTTAGTGCTGCGTTTGACACAATTGACCACAACATTCTTTTGCATAGACTTGAACACTTTGTTGGCATCAGTGGAAGTGCACTAGCATGGTTTAAATCGTACTTATATGACCGCCATCAGTTCGTAGCAGTGAATGAAGATGTATCATATCGATCACAAGTGCAGTATGGAGTACCTCAAGGCTCAGTACTAGGGCCGCTACTCTTCACGCTTTATATGTTACCCTTGGGAGATATCATCAGGAAACATGGTGTTAGCTTTCACTGTTATGCTGATGATACGCAGCTCTATATTTCCTCGCAGCCCGGTGAAACACACCAATTTGAAAAACTAATGGAATGCATAGTCGATATAAAAAATTGGATGACGAGTAATTTCTTACTGCTAAATTCAGAAAAAACAGAGGTGTTAATCATAGGGCCTAAAAACTCTGCTTGTAATAACCTAGAACACTGTCTAAGACTTGATGGTTGCTCTGTCAATTCTTCGTCATCAGTTAGGAACCTAGGTGTGCTACTTGATCGCAATCTTTCCTTAGAAAGCCACGTTTCTAGCATTTGTAAAACTGCATTTTTCCATCTCAAAAATATATCTAAATTACGGCCTATGCTCTCAATGTCAAATGCAGAAATGTTAATCCATGCATTTATGACTTCAAGGTTAGACTACTGTAATGCTTTATTGAGTGGTTGTTCTGCACGCTTAGTAAACAAACTACAGCTAGTCCAAAATGCAGCAGCAAGAGTTCTTACTAGAACCAGGAAGTATGACCATATTAGCCCGGTCCTGTCCACACTGCACTGGCTCCCTATCAAACATCGTATAGATTTTAAAATATTGCTTATTACTTATAAAGCCCTGAATGGTTTAGCACCTCAGTATTTGAATGAGCTCCTTTTACATTATACTCCTCTACGTCCGCTACGTTCTCAAAACTCAGGCAATTTGATAATACCTAGAATATCAAAATCAACTGCGGGCGGCAGATCCTTTTCCTATTTGGCGCCTAAACTCTGGAATAACCTACCTAACATTGTTCGGGAGGCAGACACACTCTTGCAGTTTAAATCTAGATTAAAGACCCATCTCTTTAACCTGGCATACACATAACATACTAATTAGAGATGTTCCGATACCCTTTTTCTCTTCCCGATACCGATTCCGATACCTGGGCTCAGGGTATCGGCCGATACCGAGTACTGATCCGATACCTGGGTGTGTATCTGTATATACAGCTGTATATACTACTAGCCCTGTGTAAATTGCTAGAATTCTTTTTATGGTGTGCTTCAGACAGATCCCTCAATAAAACATGAACAAATACATGGTGAACTACTGTATTTATTACAGTATTTTTATTATCTAACATGAATTTGACAGTATTATTTATTTTCATATGCAAAAAAGAACTTCAAATGCAGCCAAAAATCTAACACCGCAAACTAAAAAAGGTATTTAAGTTTTACAATATAACTGTATAAAAAAACTGCAACAAATAAGTCTAGGAATATAAAAAAAGATCTATTAATCAGATAATCTCTTTACAACAAAACAAGTAAAAAACAAGCAACCATCTAGGCATAATTATTATTATTATAGAGACGTATTATTATTACTGTAGGCTACAACAGTAGCTTTATATATTGTCAATTTACTCATGTAAACCAAACATTTATTTTAATGGGCTGCCATGAAGATCTTTGAGTGTCTGTGTTTATGATATGACAGTATTCTCAAATGAAACGGTAAATTCTCATGAAGTGACGGTTTATGCGTTCGTGTCCTCATGACACACAGCAGAGACTACAAAACAGCGAGCTCTCGCGCATCTGTGCCAGTCACCCACAGAGATGTAGATTTTGCGGGAGTAATATTTAAATAGTATTTTGCAGTTTAATATTCACAGACACTAGTATATATTCGGCTACTGTCTGGAGCCCTGCGCTTTGACTTACACGGAAGCAACTGAACGCAGCTGCCGGTACTGAATATACTCGAGAGTCTGTAACTACCGGTACTACAGAGACATACTGCTAACCACTGATCTATAATATAGAAGCGGCTTCACTGTCTTTTGGCAGTTTAGAATGTGATGAGTGATCCAGTCATATATAGATAAGGGCTGCTAACGCGTTTTCATTTCTTCTTCGCTGCTCTAAACAGGGGTTGCTTGTGGCAACACAGCACAACTTCCTGTGTTTTCAATGCATTTTGAGCAGCGAAGAAGAACCGTGCAGCGGTTAGGCAAAGCTTGCGGTCATAACTAGGTATTTTTTAAGAAAATGGTATCGGATCGGTATATGGGTTCATGTACTCGCCGATGCCGATGCCAGAATTTGTTGTGGTATCGGAGATATTTCCGATACTAGTATCGGAATCGGAACAACTCTAATACTAATATGCTTTTAATATCCAAATCCGTTAAAGGATTTTTAGGCTGCATTAATTAGGTAAACCGGAACCGGAAACACTTCACATAACACCGTACTTTCTACATCATTAGAAGAATGGCATCTACGCTAATATTAGCCTGTTTCTCTCTTGTTCCGAGGTCACCGTAGCCACCAGATCCAGTCTGTGTCCAGATCAGAGGGTCACTGCAGTCACCCGGATCCAGTACGTATCCAGACCAGATGGTGGATCAGCACCTAGAAAGGACCTCTACATCCCTGAAAGACAGCGGAGACCAGGACAACTAGAGCCCAGATACAGATCCCCTGTAAAGACCTTGTCTCAGAGGAGCACCAGGACAAGACCACAGGAAACAGATGATTCTTCTGCACAATCTGACTTTGCTGCAGTCTGGAATTGAACTACTGGTTTCGTCTGGTCAGAGGAGAACTGACCCCAACTGAGCCTGGTTTCTCCCAAGGTTTTTTCTCCATTCTGTCACACACACACACACACACACACACACACACACACACACACACACACACATGCACAGTACACAAACACACACACACATGCGCACACACACACACAACACTCTCACTCACTCACACACACACACACACACAACACTCTCACTCACTCACTCACTCACACACACACACACACACACACACACACACACATGCGCACACACACACACACACACACTGGTGTACTATGAATGTGCTGAATGTGAGTGTTTCCTCTGCTTATGAGAGACACACTGCAGCCTGTGATTACAGAGCTTCATTATCTGCTCTCATTAAGAGGGTGTTCATATGCAAATGAGCGGGGAGAGCGTTTAAATCTAATTAACACAGAGAGAAGAATGAGGAGGAATAATTCCACTTCTGCATTCCCAAAATAGAGTGAGAGAAAATAGGATGATGATGCTTCGGGAGAATGAGAGAAAGAGAGAGAGAGAGAGAGAGAGAGTCACACACACACACACACACACACAGAGAGAGAGAGAGAGAGAGAGAGTTACCATGGATACGATGGCAGTTGGCAGCAGAAATATCAGCTCCTGATTTCAACATCATTTTTGCCAGATAATGAATTTTTTCATGAACCAAATCATACTTAATTAATTGGACATTCATTTGTGAACAATAGAGGCAGAAGATTTCCAAGGTAAGACCTCTTAAGAAGATTGACATCGACTAAAAACGACATATAAAGTCACTGTAGCAGTTAACTGTTAGCCAAGCTGAGGTTCCGTGACAGTTATTTCAGTTACGAACAACATGGGCCTCACTAAAGCAGAGGCATTTTTCAAAAATGAAGAGGAGTTGGAGATAATCTATCCAGCAGAAGTTAAATCTATAAAAGACAAGAAAAAGATGAAAGAGATTATACTGAGGGAGAACCCAGAGATACTGCTATCTGACTACAGTGGAGCAGAAAACAGCCGAGTGCTGTGTAACCTGCTGTTCTTCACTGAACACACATCATCCTGGCACACCGTCCTCTGCTCAAACATGACATGTGTCAGAAAAGGAGGCATCAGCAAAGGCAGACAACTCACTCTGGAAGGAGAGAACGACACAAAGCTGACTGTGAATCTTTACCATAATGGCACAGTCATGGTCCAGGGAGCAGAAACCAGCCTCAGTGAATTCCAGAGGAGCTTCAGAAACCTTAAACACCAGGTTCAGAAGATAAAACAAGATCCTGAAATGAAGAGCCACACAGTGTCCAGCACCAGCTCCGTTACCATCTCTGACAGCAGCTCAGGAACTCACTCCAGCACTCCTGCGTCTCCTAAGATCAAGGCTTTGAGAGATACCATCGCTGAGCTGGAGCAGCACTTCTGTCTGTTTAAAGAGGAAACCACCAACAGCCTCCATCACCTGCTCAACCTGACCAGCCACCACAGTGTGCAACAAATACAGCAGCTCTGCTCTGCTGTTAAACAACTGGAGGAGGACAATCAAGAGCTGCACCAGGAGCTGAGGAGGGTGAGAGAAGAGCTGGTCAGAAGAGAACAACACGGCCACACACTGGAGAGACTGCTGGAGGAGACCAGAAACCAGCTACACACAAGACAACACCGAGAGAGTGTCAGCACCCAAACACACAGCACAAACACCACTCAACCGCAGCAGTGTGTCAGCTCACCGTCTCAGAGCTCCTTCACTCCTACAACCTCTCACAAGCTCAAGAGGAAAGAGACCAGCAGCAGTCCTCCACCTGCACCATCCAGGAGCACCAGCAGAGAACAGAAGAGGCAAGACAACATCGTGATACTCTGTGACTCCAACGGCCATCATCTCGACCCCAGACGACTGTTTCCAGGAAGATCTGTGAAGAAGTTCTGGTGTCCCACATCACAATCAGCTGTGAGACTGCTGCGAGACGGTGGGTTCGGTGCACCGTCACACATCATTCTCCACACCGGGACAAACGACCTCAGTGCTAGAAACATAGATGTCACTACAGCCCTGACCAACGTAGTGCAAACAGCTAGCAGGATCTACCCCAGAGCCAAAATCATCATCTCGACCCTTCTACCTCGCAGAGACGTGCCACAAAACATCATCAACTCCATCAATGAGAAGATAGCTGGCATCTGTGCTTCAATGACAAATGTCCACATAGCTGACCATCAGCGCATCACTCA
This sequence comes from Carassius auratus, assembly GCF_003368295.1. Classification (NCBI taxonomy): domain Eukaryota; kingdom Metazoa; phylum Chordata; class Actinopteri; order Cypriniformes; family Cyprinidae; genus Carassius; species Carassius auratus. The sequence continues at coordinate 269,279 of NC_039247.1, read as the reverse complement.
TGAGCATCTATATGACCACGTCCACATCCATCGAGAGGGAATGAGACTGTTTGCTAAGAGCATCAAGGAGACAGCGCTGCGTCCCCCTCCGAAGACGCTCGGTGATCACGAGGAGAGGGTAAGAGTGCTTCAGTCAGACAGCTACGCCGCTGTAGCAGCAGGACGAGCTAGAACAGACTCCAGAGACCTTATCCAGATCAAAAACATGCTCAAAATGATCTGTGACAACCTACTAGCTTAACTACTTACACTGTGTCTGGAGTTAAAATGATCATTACTTCTTAATTACTTTTATTTCACTCATTTCTACTTGTTTACTTTCAAATTTGACAATTGTAAAACTCATTCACTTATATATTTATATATATATATATATTTTATTTTTTTTATTTTTTATTGATGAATTTATATTTTAAAACATGATTTGGTCATGAATTCATACATTATTCTGGTAAATGCAATACTTCCCAATGTCATCGTTTAAAATAACTAGTTATAATATTCAAGGGATGTTCTCTTCAGCTTTTGGAGAGAAAAGCTCTAATCCTGATTTTATTAACGCTGTACATAGTTCAGATATAATTATTTTACTTGAGACATGGAGTCGTTTAGATGGTAAAACCTCCCCCCCTTCACACTACAGAGAGCTGCGCATCCCCTCAATCAAACAGCCTGAGGTTAGGAACGGAAGAGACTCAGGAGGAATCATAGTCTGGTTTAAAGACCATCTGCAGCAGTATATTCAGCCCTTGAAAAAGGGAAAAACACACATTTAGATAAAAATTCAAAAAGAGATTTTGTGTTTAGATGAGGACCTGTACCTGTGTTCCACATATATCCCCCCATATGAGTCGCCTTATTATAATGAAGACATCTTCTCAATCCTACAATCAGAGATCAATTACTTCCAGTCTAGAGGTTCGGTTCTATTAATGGGGGATCTGAACGCCAGAACGGGGAAGGAACAGGACTACATCAGCTCTGATGGGGACAAATATATTAACAGTTCACTTAATAATCAGAAAAAAGGTTTTACCAAAACACGACAGAATTATGACAACACGATTAACAGACATGGAAAACAAGTCCTGCAGCTCTGCAAAAGCCTGGGCCTGTACATAGTGAATGGCAGAATGAAGGGTGACTCTCTGGGCCGATGTACATACAGCTCACATCTGGGCAGCAGCACGGTAGATTACGCCATCACAGATCTAGACCAGAGTCAGATCAACTATTTCACAGTGATGCCACAGCTGCCATTATCAGACCACAGTCACATAGTCCTCAGTCTCAACAGGTCAGGGAATCATCCGCCATCTTTAGAACAGAAAGTTCAATTATATCCACTCCCCCCCAAATTTATATGGAGTAAAGACAGTCCTGCCCAGTATGAAGCTGCGCTCCACTGCACCCACACTGAGAACATGATCGACTCATTCCTCCGGACTACATTTAGTGTAGAAAAGAGAAGTATCAATTCAGCAACTAAACAGTTAACTCAAATCTTTTCTACAGTGGTCAGAAAAGCCCTCAGAAAAAGAAAGAATTACCGATGTAAAAAAGAAACCGCTAAAGATGCTTGGTTTGATAAAGATTGCCAAAAACTAAGAAAAGAATTAAGAACATTATCAAATAAAAAGCACAGAGACCCTGCAAACCAACAAATACGAGCCACATATCAAGAAACACTTAAACTATACAAGTCACTATTAATACAGAAGAAAACTGACCACATCAAAATTAAAATAAACAAAATTGAAGAAGCAATCGATCAAAATTCTTTTTGGGATTTATGGAATAATTTAGATAAATCCAAAGAGGCCAAACACCTTCCCATCTATGACCCAAAGATCTGGACTGAACATTTCAGAAAACTCTATTCTCTAAACGAACCAACCCTCGCCCAAAAACATCTGACCTCCCAACTAAATAACCTGGAATTCACGAGAAAAGACCAGCTCAATCATTTAGACAAACCCATAGAATTACCTGAACTGACAGAGAAGATGAAATCCCTCAAAAATAAGAAATCAAGTGGCTTAGATGGAATTTCTAATGAAATGCTGAAACACAGCAGCCCCAAACTGAGACTTGCTATCCTAACATTATTCAATCTCTTATTAAAATCTGGACACTTTCCTGAGATCTGGAAAGAGAACGTGATAACCCCAATTTTTAAACAAGGTGAGAAGTATGACCCAAATAATTATAGAGGCATCACAGTGAGCAGTAACCTCGGAAAACTATTCTGCTCCATCATCAATGACAGATTAATTCAGTTCATCCAAGAACACAAGATTTTAAACAATTGTCAAATTGGATTTATGCCAAAACAGAGAACTTCAAATCATATTTACACACTCCACACACTCATAGACAAATATGTTCATCAAACAAAACAAGGAAAAATATTTGGCTGCTTCATTGATTTTAAAAAAGCCTTTGATTCAGTATGTCACAATGGACTTTTTCTAAAACTGATTCAAAGCGGAATAGGAGGAAAGACATATGACATCATAAAGGACATATACAACGGGAACAAATGCTGTGTCAAGATCAACGACAGACAGACTGATTATTTCAGTCAGAACAGAGGAGTGCGTCAAGGCTGTAGCCTCAGCCCGACTCTGTTTAATATCTATATTAATGAACTGGCATCAGCACTTGAGAAGTCCCCTTGTCCTGGTCTGACCCTCGAGGGCAGAGAAATCAAATGTCTCCTGTACGCTGACGATCTTCTGCTCTTGTCACCTCATGAAGAGGGGCTCCACCAAAGCCTCTCGCTATTAGAAGATTACAGTAGAGACTGGGCCTTACCAATCAACATGGAGAAATCCAAAATTATCATCTTTCAGAAAAAGCCTCGCATTACTGACAAAAAATATAGTTTTGCAATCGGGGGAACACTTCTTAATCATGTGACGTGTTATAATTATTTGGGTCTCACTATCTCAGCTTCTGGTCAATTTGACCTGGCAATAAAACATCTGACTGATAAGGCACGCAGGGCTTATTACACTATTAGGAAATCTTTGTTCAAATTCAACCCACCTATTAAATTATGGCTAAAAATCTTCGACAGCATCATCAAACCAATTCTTCTATACGGTTGTGAGATCTGGGGCCCCAAATTTAAATTAAATTACACATCTTGGGATAAAAGACCCACTGAAATGTTCCACCTGGAGTTCTGCAAGAACATCCTGGGACTTCACAGAAACGCCCCTAGTCTCGGCTGCAGGGCAGAACTGGGCAGATTCCCTCTTCTAGCAGAAATCCAGAAGAGAACAGCCAAGTTCTGGTTCCATCTATCAGACACACGGACAGATGATTACCATCACTGCGCTCTTATGTACAGGACAGGACACCCAGAGAGTGACCCCTTGCACCATTTAGTGGAAAAACACCAACTCCGCTCAACCATTCAATTAAGACACGCAAAAGTTAAAGAAATTGGAAAACTAACCCAGGAAGAATACATCCATGATTGGCAGATCAAAGTAGAACAAATTAACAAATTAAAATACTTCTATAGATTAAAGACTAGCTATCAATTGGCACCTTACTTGATCAAAATTAAGGACTATAGTAAGAGAAAGCTCCTGACGAAGTATCGTCTGAGTGATCACCGTCTGTGTGTGGAGACGGGCCGACACAAACACAGCTGGAGAGAGAGAGAGCTCCGACTGTGTCCTCACTGCACAGAGAGAGTGTGTGTGTGTGTGTGTGTGTGTGTGTGTGTGTGTGGAGAGAGAGAGAGCTCCGACTGTGTCCTCACTGCACAGAGAGTGTGTGTGTGTGTGTGTGTGTGTGTGTGTGTGTGTGTGTGTGTGGAGAGAGAGAGAGCTCCGACTGTGTCCTCACTGCACAGAGGGACTCGTAGAGGACGAGCTGCACTTCCTCACACACTGCACTAAATATGAACACATTAGAGACCACTACTTTACCCTAATAGCTCAAATTGTGCCTGAATTCAGGCAAGCAAGCGACATAGACAAACTCAGTTATATTTTGGGAGAGAAAGAAAAGTGTGTCCAGCTCGCAGCGCAGTACGTGTCCTCCTGTCACATCATGAGGGACAAAAACTAAACTCCTGTTCTTCAGCAATGCTCTCTGTAAATATTTACCCTGTATCCACTAATTTTTTTTGTGATTATATATGTACAATATTGACATGAATATTTTTTTTTAATTTTTTTTTAATATAATTATTATTATTATTCTTTCTTTTTTTTTTCTTTTTTTTATCTACATATCTGTACATCTATATATCTGTATAACTTGTTCACTGTTTATTGCTTTGGCAACATTGTGCTGTTTCACAGTCATGCCAATAAAGCTCATTTGAATTGAATTGAATTGAATTGAGAGAGAGAGAGTCACACACACACACACACACACACAGAGAGAGAGAGAGAGAGAGAGACGTTTAAAATTCTTTACTCAATCAAAAATTACATTACACACTCAACATTAATACAATATATGTTCAAAAGTATTCACCAAACAAATGATAAAACGTTTTCTTCACAAAACACAAACAAACCGCTATTTACACACCATTTGTTCATAAATTCGCCCATATTTCCGGTAGTTTTAAAAAAGATATATTCTGCCCTTATTCTTGATTCAACAAGTGCTGTAAACAGAGTCAAAACTTTAACAATTCTTCCTTCCAGAGCAAGTCTGCAAGTCTTCCACATAGCCAATTTTGCTTGCCCAAGAATAAAATTAGCAACAGTACAGCGATCCTTGTTCACTTTAGAATACCTACAGCCAAAAATAAAAAGTACTTTGTTAAACTCAAAACCCAGCCCATCAATAATTCTTTCCAGCAATGCCAAAAGTGGCACTAACCTTGGACATTCAATAAAAACATGAAAAACCGTTTCATGACTATTACAGGCATGACACAAGGGCAGAACATTCAAGTTGAGTTTGGACACAAAAGCATTAGTGGCTATCACACAGTGTACTATTCTCCATTGCAAATCCCCTGAACGCTTTGGAAGGGGACTTTTATAAAAGAGTCTCCAAGAAGGAGAAATATCATCTGCAACTGTGAGCTTTTCTCTCCATTTTGTATCAATTCTGTCATGAAGATCCTTAAAATACGCAGTTTTTACACAGGCCTGATACATGTCTTTTTTCCCCACAGAATGAAAAAGTAACCCTTTTAATCTCTCAAAATTTAGCAGCTTTCCAACCTGGCTGGTTTCAGGACAAACTCCAGGGCACACACCTAAATCAGGAAAATCAAGATGTGTAGGCCCACCCTCTAGAGAAAGCTCTACAAACTGCAAAAGAGGGAACGGAAGAGCAGCTTTCAACCCTGAAATCAGCCGCTCTACCACCCTCACAGACCTCAAATCAACCTGACTGGCAATATCTTCTGCTGACCTCCACTCTTTTGATTCTACATTAATCAAGTGCCCCACTTTGGTAAAACCTTTCTTCATGCATAACTTAACTATACTATTAGCCACGCAAACATTTCCTAAAAAAGGATTAAAAAACAGTGGTTCATTCAAACCATAATGATCATTTTCAGACCTATGCAGCTTAAACATTTCCCAAGATTTCAAAACCGATGCATAAAAATTTGCACCAAATGTGACATTTTCAATAAACGGTGACATCAAAAACAGTTGCTTATCAAGATCACTACTACAAAGGGATCTTAGTAAAGTTAGTCCAAAAGACACCCAAGGAATAAAATCTCTAGAAAAAAGCAGCTTTTGTGCAGATTTTAGTCTCATGGCTCTGATTTTAGCTGATAATTCAATCAGCCCTTGACCTCCTTCATTTACTGGCAAATATAGGATTCCTGAAGGAAGCCAGTGAAAACCATCCCAAAAAAAATCCACAAAGTCCTTCTGTAGCTTTTGTAGTAGTTCTTTTGGGGGGTCGATAACAGTCAAGCGATGCCACAGCATAGATGCTGCTAGATTGTTAACAACAAGAACCCTTCCTCTGTATGACAATTGTGGGAGAATCCATCTCCATTTCTGTAAACGACCAGCCACCTTTTCATAAACGCCTTCCCAGTTTTTCTGCATGTATTGCTCTGTTCCAAGAAAGACCCCCAGCACTTTAAACCCCTCTGAACTCCAGGGGCAGTGCTGAGGAAGTTTAGGGACAGGCCTACCTTCTTCCTCCCATTGGCCTATTAACAAAGATGCACTTTTTCCCCAGTTAACTCGAGCTGAGGAGGCTTTTTGATACATGTCAAGAGCCACTTCCAGCTTGCACACATCTTCATTGGATCTTATTATGACAGTGACATCGTCAGCATAAGCACTGAGTTTAACGGGTACCATCTCTGATTCAAAACGGCCCGCCGTTGAAACTCCACAAAGTTGACGCCTCAGTACAGTTAGCAACGGTTCAATGGCTATGGCATATAAAATACCTGACATACTGCAACCCTGCCGTATGCCTCTGCCAACTGAAAAAGGTCTTGTAAGTGAACCACTTATTTTTAAGAAACTATAAATATCAGTGTACAATAATTTAACATAAGAACTAAAAACAGAACCAAAACCGAAAGCTTCAAAACATTTAAAAAGAAACTCATGATCCACACGATCAAAAGCTTTCTCCTGATCTAAAGATAAAAAACCCACATTAACATTATTGTCTCTGGCACATGAGATCAAATCACGAAGCAGAAACAAATTATCAAATATTGTGCGTTTTGGAATACAAAATGACTGGTCTGCGTGAATTATTGTCGATATATGGAGTTTTAATCTATTAGTTAATGCTTTTGACAGAATCTTATAATCCACTCCAAGCAAAGACACTGGACGCCAGTTTCTTATATCCGCCAGATCACCCTTCTTGGGTAGCAAGGTGATAAGTGCTCTTCGTAAACTCAGCGGTAAGGTGCCTCTTTCAAAGCACTCTAAAAAAACTGAGAACAAGTCTTCTCCAATCACTGACCAAAACCGTTTATAAAATTCTGCCGTTAAGCCATCCAATCCTGGAGCCTTTCCAGCAGACATGTCTGTAATAGCAGCAGTCAATTCACTTAAGTGCAAAGTCTGATCAAGCTTGGCCTTATCACTCTCCATCAGATGAGGTAAATCCTGGATAAGTGTTTCTGCTATTTCTCCATCACATGGCTCTGCTTTGTAAAGGTTTTCATAAAAAAGCAGTGCTTGAGCAATTATCTCATGTTCATCAGTCGTTTCACCTCCTTCAGGCAGTTTCAGACGACTTAAAGCTTTTTTATCAACAACTTTCTTCTCCAAATTGAAAAAAAAAGATGTTGGGGCATCCATGCAATTAAAGGATGTAAACCTTGCCCGAACCAGAGTCTCTTTAGCTTTCTCTTCCAGGAGATTGTGGAGAAGAATTTTCCTAGTTTCCAACACCTCAACAGCACTTCCATCATATTGTTCAATGTTCAGCTGCAAAATGTCCTGTTCAAATTGTCTCATTTTGCTTCCAAGAGTATTCTTATTATGTGCAGTATATTTCTGGCAAAACATCTTAACTTGAACTTTACTAATATCCCACCACTGACTTAGGGATTTATACTGAGACTTACTCTCTCTCCACCTCTCCCAGAAAAGTGAAAAAGAGTGCACAAAATTTTCATCCTGCAAAAACCTATTGCTAAAGCGCCAGTAGGGGCATTTAAATGTGCTCTGTGCAGAAGTGATACTGACAGACACATAATGATGGTCTGAGAAAGGAGTAGGAATAATAGAACTATCAATAAACTTTTCACAAAAACTTCTTTGAACATAAATTCTGTCAAGTCTGGCTGCAGAAACCCTATTTGAATTTACTTTTGTCCACGTATATTGTTTTACATCAGGAAAAGCTTCCCTCCAAACATCCACGAGATCATGATAAATTACCAATTTTCTAAAAACTTCTGCTGACGGCCTATGAGGTTCTTCATGATTTCTGTCCACTGTGTGATCTAAAGTGCAGTTAAAATCTCCAGCCAAAACAATAATCCTACCCTGTGGGACACTGTTTAATGCTGTATGAAGTTTTTCAAAAAAAAGTATACGTTCCGTCCCAATATTGGGGGCATATACATTAAAAAGTGAAAAATCGAGCCCATGTAATGCAACATCTACTCTCTGCATTCTACCTGGTAGAACATCAAAAACGCTCACATTTTGTTCCTTAAAGTCAGCTCCAAGAAGAATAGCCACTCCTGCACTGTTACTTGAACCATGACTCAAAACAACCTGTCCATTCCACCCACTCTGCCACTGGATTTGATTTTTAACATCCGTGTGAGTTTCCTGTAGAAAAACAACACTACTCTTTTTCATAAAAATATAATCAAAAAGACTAGTCCTCTTCAAAGCCTCACGACACCCATTTATATTTACTGAGCTAAATTTCAAAGGTGCCATGAAATAGAGTAAAAGATAACCACACAATAAAAAGACTCCACAGGGATTATTTGACAACCAAACTATATTCATTTTTTACTTTGCAATTTCAAAGAACTTCTAACGTTGCTAAGCAGTTTCTTGAGACGGTACCGTTTTGGTTTATCAAGCTCATCCAAAGAAGCCTTCTTCATGGCCAAGGAGCCGGACAATAAAAACAATTTTACATCAGGGAAAAATGAATCAATTCTCGGTTTACGTAGTCCTTTTGTAGTATCCAAAAAGTGATTAATCTGTTGAAGTGAATAAAGTTTGATCTTACCTCCAGAGATGAGCTCCGAATCCTCCCCATAATTACTCATTAAATCCGTATCATCTTGCTCATTTTCAGAGTCATCCACTAAATCCAACGAGGCCTGAGATGAAAAGTCATCTTTACCCTGTTTAAACAATTCCTCAGTAGTAGTATCACTCTCCATTTTATCAGGCTGCGCCTGTCCTCCATCGCAAACCAAATCAGTTTCGGGCATGGGCTGCAAACCCACCTGTCCCGAGCTCGTCTCCGGCTGCGTTTCGGCGGGAGCATGACTCGGACCGGCTTCCTCCTCAACAGCCTCTTTCGGGCCGTCTCCAGAGGCCTCCAGCACCCCAGTCCCCTCGGGCAGATCACCGGGCGCAGAGATCGCTCCGTCCGGCTGCGGTTCTGACGCCCCAGCGGTCGCAGCATCATCCGCGCCGGCCGCCCTCTCAATGTTCTCCAGAGCCGGAACCGGTTTATCTCGCTTCGGGCAAGTTTGTCTGACATGTCCAAAATCACCGCAAAAAAAGCACTTCATTGACTCTGAACTTATAAATACAGTGTAATCCTTTCCCTCAATACTCAACTTCGCTGACAGATTTAATGGATCACTCTGAGAATTCAGAATCATTAAAGCCTGACGTCGAAACGACATGACGTGTCTAATCTCCGGACTTTTACATCCAAGAGGAATCATTTTAATTGGACTTACTATCTTTCCATACCTCTGGAGTATTTGCTCTAGTTTTTCATTTTTTACAAACGGTGGTACGTTTGATAAAATGACCTTCTTGGCTGGGCTTGACAAAGGCAAAACAGGCACAAAGATGTCTTTGATTATCAACCCTGTTTCAACCAAATCGTTCACCATGTGGCTTTCACTGAGAAAAAACACAATTGCTTTGTTCATACGGGAGGCAGATTTGATATTTGCGCCACCGATCGCCGCACTCACAGCTATCAGACAATCCTCCACTGACACCGCGGCCTCAGGCATACACTTGCAACCATGTTTGATGGTTAACTGTGAGAGATCCGCCATATCTGGCCCCACAATCCTCCCGCTCTGACCGAAGTCAGGGGGAGAAAAAAAAAAAACCTAACCTACCCCTAATACCTATAAATAAGTGAAAAGAAGAAAATAAATAAAGAAATAAAGAAATCTCACTCAACCAAGGAGACACTTTCACTCCCAACAAACGGCTCCTTCCACAATTTTCTCACGCAAACCGCTCTGCTCCACGCACCCACACCCTCGCGCAACAGTCACACCGGAAGTGTGAGAGAGAGAGAGAGAGAGAGAGAGAGAGTCACACACACAGAGAGAGAGAGACAGAGAGTCACACACACACACGCACGCACGCACACACACACACACACACAAAGAGAGAGAGAGAGAGAGTCACACACACACACACACACACACAGAGAGACAGAGAGTCACACACACACACACACACACACACAAAGAGAGAGAGAGGGGATGAGTGAGGAAACTGTAAATCACATCAGTATATATGAGTTCTACCTCAAAGCTTTTCTTCAATTCTCACACCAGTAAACTCTGATTCAATTAAACTACAACCAAATCTGAATCTACAAGATGAGTGACAGGCAGAGAGTGTTTCTGATTGGCTACACAAGCACAAGCCACACCCACTGACAACAGACCAATGAACACACCGATGTGATTTCATCCGTTTCTGTCAGATAGCAAAGAAGCCAGAAATATTCCCACAAAACAAAAATGTAAAATAAAATAATAACATAAAATATATTTAAAAAATAAAATAAAATGAATAAAACAAAGTAAAATGAAATAAGACAAATCAATTAAATAAAAGCTTAATGAAACTAAATGATTATGAAAAAAAGTAAATTTAATTAAAATTACATTAGAAAAATGTAATGAAATGAATCATTTACAGCAGCATTAATCAGTGTGTGTGTGTGTGTGTGTGTGTGTGTGTGTGTGTGTGCTCCTGAGTCTCATGTTCAGCAGCACAGCTTCTCTTCTACTGTTTGTCAACTAAATTAAATTAAAGAATAACAAATTCAAATCATGTAGTAAATAATACAATAAAATAAAAGAAACAAAAACATATTTAAATATTAAAATCAAATATAAAGTAATGTAGTAAGTAATCAAATCAAAACAAACAATTCAAAAGTTAAATTGACACAAGCTAACGGTCGTGGAGTACAGTCACACAAACAACACGTCTGTTTAACAGTGATTTCTGCCAGTGTTTTATTCAGGTGACACAAAGGCCAGGACCTCACAGACTAATTAAGCTCTTCTTCTAAAGCAGGCAGTCTAATGACCCACAATGCTTTGCTGCCCAGCTGCTCACCTGCCCGTCTGCGTCTCTCTGATAATCACACAGCGTTTCGGCGGTCACTGCTCTGCTAATTGGCCGTGCGGCGGGGTGTAGTCTGTCAGAGGCGTTCGTTACGCTGGGCTCATTAGCAGAGCCGAGGGACACCGCTGTATGCAAACCAGTTCAACAGGAAGTCAGCGAGCCACTGAAGGAAATCAAATGAGCGCTAGTCAGCTGGAGTTAGTTAGTTAACCCGACTGGACATTAACCCTTCGCTTCACTTAAACCCAGCAGAAGAAAGGTTATATAATCATCTAAATCTGTCTCCTGTTGAACGTACGACTTCGTTACAGAATAAAGCATTTGTGTTTAGATGCTAATTATCTGGATTACGAGCCCCAACACATACATACATACAAACCACACACACTCACACACTCTTTCACTCACACAAACACACACACACTCTCACACACACACACACACACACACACACACACACACACACACACACACACACACACACACTCACTCACTCTTTCACTCACACAAACACACACACACACACACACACACTCACACACACACACACGTGTGCACATACACAAACTCACACTCACGCACTCACACACACACACACACACACACGTTTGTTTTTGTGTAAAGTGTGTTCATCCCATAGGCGTAATGGTTTTTATTCTGTACAAACTGTATATTCTATGGCCATTCACCAACCCTACACCTAACCCTAACCCTCACAGGAAACTTTGTGCATTTTTACTTTCTCAAAAAAACTCATTCTGTATGATTTATAAGTGTTTTGAAAAATGGGGACATGGGTTATGTCCTCATAAGTCACCCTCTCCTTGTAATACCTGTGTCATACCCATGTCATTATACAGAGTTGTGTCCTGATATGATACACACACACACACACACACACACGTGTGCACATACACAAACTCACACTCACGCACTAACACACACACAAACACACACACACACGCACACAGTAAATATAAAATGCATTGTAGACACAAAAGGGAAAAATCATGCAAAATGCGAATAATAAGATGCAATTAACCGCAATAATCAAGCATAATTAATGAAGCAATAGTATCACACCAGAGATAATATTATCATTAATTAAAAAGAAAAACATTGAATAAAATAAACATCAACTGAATGATATTTTAGCTATTTCAACTTTTATATACTTAACTAAAACTTAAATAAAAATGAATAAGAATAACAACAAAACCTATTAAAAACACAAAAACATTACCAAAAAACAAAAATATTAGCAAAAAACAATGATACTAAAATGAATCTTTATTAAATATATAATTACAATTATTGATATATATTGATATATATATATATTGTTATTATTTATAATTTCATTAATATTATTAATATTTTTCATTATATATGTTTATCAACATCATATTTTGCATAACACAATGCATTATACTATTTACAGACATTTCTGTGAATAGTATTACTAACGAAGTGCAATAATATTTCATATCTCCAGTTAAAATGACTTTTTATCATGCACTGCTTTTTTCTTTTTTCATGCACTGCTCAGTTTTGCTTGCAAGAGTAAAGAAAACATTTAAAATACATCTTTAAGTGTTTGCTTTATTTCACTTTATCTGTTTGTCTCTGTAGATTTCAATCTTCTTCAGTCGTACATTCCCCAAACGTCACAGTTTTTACATTACGTTTTCTGAAATGGTTGTTTAGATATGCAAATGTTGCTTTATCTAATTAAATACGCACTCATTTGCATACATTTGCAGAACATTGGATAAAATCAGGTTCATGATTCCTGTTAGATTTTCTTTTCATATTAGAGTTAAAGGTTCTTTCTGAGGGGATTGTGGATTTCTATTTTTATCGCTCCATAAATCAGAAAATACTGTCAACAGACAGAAAACAAACCCATTTTCACCAGGTTTTCAGGAGTAAAATGTTGCATAGATCAGTGTGAATGAAATACGAACAAACCTTCAGATTCTAGAGGAAGAAATGATAGAATGCATCATAATAGTTGATGAAGGGCTTCATGATGAACTCTTAGGATGCACAAACACAGGCAGCCGCAGCATCTCACAGTTCAGAGTAAACAGTTTTTGGGACTGACATCAGATGTTGATCTGACGAGCGCAGGAGGAACGGAGGAATGTTGTGTGAGGAAGAGCTCTCAAACAAACAGATCGCTGGATTTAATCAGTGCTTCAGAGCAGATGCAGATGCACACCAGATGAACACACACACTCACAAACAGCATTAATTACAGGAGTAGAAGGTGTGTGAGTGTGTGTAAGTGAGTGTGTGTGTGTGTGTGTAAGTGTGTGAGAGAGAGTATGTGTGAGTATATGTGTGTGTGTTATTTCATATTTCATAGTTCAAAGAAGGAAGCTATTTCAAACACTTGATTGACGCTAAACACAAGTTTGGAGTAAAAGAGCTCAACTACAAACCGATTCCACAAAGTTGGGACACTTTACAAATTGAGCAGCTTTTCTCCTCAGTCCCCAGACGTTTGCAGAAGAGGGGATGCACACAGGGGTAAACATGGCCTTGTCCCAACTTTCTTGAAATGTGCTGATGCCATGGAACTTAAAATCAACTTATTTTTCTCTTAAAATGATACATTTTCTCAGTTTAAACATGTCATCTATGTTGTATTCTGGATAAAATATCGACATATGAAACTTCTACATCATTGCATTCTGTTTTTATTCACAATTTGTACAGTGTCCCAACTTTTTTGGAATCGGGTTTGTAAAAACGGTTAGCATTTCAGTCTCTTCTGTTTAGTGTACTGTAACTGTTCCTTTTGTATGCAAAAGTGTGATTCTTTGGTCATATAAATAAATAAATATTAATTTCACTGATAGCATTATTCATCATTATTTATTTATTTAAATTTTCAATATTTTTATAAATATCACAGTATATCATAATCATGAATTTTGAAGCCATGATATTCGTGCAGTGAAAATTTTGATACTGAGACAGCCTTAATTGTTATTATTTATTAAATATAAATATATAAATATTGAATATATTATTTAATTAAATATTACAATTATATATCAAATATGAAACAGAGATTATTCAAATAATAATGCTGGTGAATCGCTGAACCAGGACAGTAAAGCACAGACGTCTCATGTTAATAATCCATGAATTAAAGTTGTTAATATAGCGTGTTGGGGAGCCGTGCATGCTGGGTATCTGCTGCAGGTGCGAGCGTCACACGGCTCCGCAGGTCAACACGCTTTGATGGACGGATCAAAGAACCGCGGTGAATGCAGGAGCTTCATCTGAACACAGACTCAGACACAGAGATACAGATCCCATGCTGTAATTACTCCCGACCCGCACGGATAAAAGCCTCTCCTCCATCATACTCTCCTCAGAGCAGCCTGAAATATTCATGTGGAGGACATGATGGAGGAGCCACAGACACGGAAACACCACACAATCCAGCTGAAGATTCCACACAATACTCACTTGGACAAAATATTATTATTTTTATTATTACTGTTTTTGTTTAACAATTATTTATAATATTAAATATTAAGGTAAATATTTATAATTTATATTTAATATATTATTTTAATCAAATACAGAAATAATAATGTTTTAATATTATTATATTAGATTTTTACTGATGTATTATTATTTAATATATTATATAATCCAACATAAACTGCACAATTCAAGTGTGATTATGATTATGATTGTGAGTGAATACAGACTGTAATTTACCCGCGAAGAAATACATGCACAAAATATGTTTAGGCTTAAATTCAAGATTTATGCATTTGAATTGCATATCAAAAAAATGTCCATGCATTTGGTTTAATAAATAATAATCAAGCAAGTAATCTCAGACAATGACTGCATGAATCTGGATTACACTTGGTCCTGGTTCAGCTCATAGCTAGTATTAATGAAAATGTGAGGCTTTACTCAAAAGACTAAACCATCAGCAGATCGTGCCGCAGCATTAGGCTTTGTTTTGGGCCATCTTCATCACAGTGCGAAATGTGAAATAAAGCCCTGAAAAGAGTCATTTCTTCACTGAACTGGTGTGCTTCTGCTAGGAAATCATATTCCAGATAAAGTTTCCCAAAAAATGGGAAATTAACGTCTGAATTCAAAGACTCATACAAGTCAAATTTTTCAGATCTCATTGAAAAGAACTATCACAGTCCTAGAGCACTTTTAAATACTATACATGCTACAAGACTTTTCCCTGTCTATGTGTGACAAATTTCTTTGTGTGTTTCTTTGTTTCTTAAGTCAGCTTAATCCTTCTGGATCTGCCCTTAATGTTCTTTTCCTTATTATAATTTTTTAAAAGACATTTTCGCGGTGATTGAATCTAATGTTCAAATGATTATGAACAATTGTCTTGAAACTGTGACGGTAATAGATGACGCAAGGCATGCCATTAATCATCGACTTCTTAAAAAGCTAAATTTAGAGCCTACAATTCTGACAAACCTTAGGCCAATTTCTAACCAGTTTCTAAGACATTCATGGAAATGCTCTTAAATGTTTTCAGTCCTATTTTACTAATAGAAGCTTCTCTGTTAATACTTGCTTTGCTTCAGGCAAAGCTCTTACTTGTGGTGTCCCACAAGGCTCTATTCTTGCTCCGATTTAATTCTTATTGTAAATGTTTCCTCTGTGGTCAGTTTTTTAAGAAACACAATATTTATTTTCATTGTCCACTTCTTCGGGTGTGTGTTCATGGTGTGTGTGTGTATGTGTGTTTGTGTGTGTGTGTGTGTGTGTGTGTGTGTGTGTATGTTTGTTTGTGTGTGTGTATGTGTGTGTGTGTGTGTGTGTGTGTGTGTGTGTGTGTGTGGTGTGTACACACTAGGATGGGTGGAATGCAGAGCACAAATACCGAGTGTGGGACACAAAAATAAGTCACTTTTATCTGATGCAGTGTTGTCTCTCAAGTAAAAGTGTCTTGAATTTTTCTAGAACTTTTAGACATTACACCTGGAAATCAGTGCAGTTATTTTTTTGCAGATGCTTTCTCAAACGTCTTCCAGTGCAATAAGCCAAACTGTTGTTATATTACAGACACGCTCAATAAAAACCTGATATCTCATGCAGTGAAGATATCAGTCATTTTTCACTCATTTTTAACTTGAGCTTTACACTTGAAACAAGTGATAAGTCTGCCGGTGCAATAAGATAAAATACAGTCATATTAAAGTCACAACTGATAAAAACAAATAAACTTCTAGTGCATTAAGACTAAATATGGCCTTATTAAAGAAAACGAGACTTAATATCTGACGCAGTATAAGTAAAAGTATATTGAAAAGTCATTCTTTGCCAATATTTTCACTTGTTGCATCAATGGATCTCATGCAGTAAAGCTTCTCAAAAGAACTGAACTTTCTTTTTTTACAGACCTTTTAGACATTTTAACTGGAAAACACTTCAAAAAGATGAATTAAAACCAATTAAGACGTTTTTTTGCAGTGTGAGTTTGAAATGAGGTGATCTCAGAGGGTTTGTTTGTCAGTGTTGGAAGCCTTTAACCCTGACAAAGAGGCTGATATTCTTCAGTCTGAACGAGCACGCTCTTCACCGAGTTCAATGCCTCACATCCTGACATTTACACAGAGAGTCAAACACGGCTGCTCCTTCTGAAGACTAAAGCAGCGGCGGCTCTTCACACGCTTCCATCCGTCTGTGAGCATCTGAAAGGTTACTGATGTCACTTAGCTCTAACATCCCACAATCCCCTGCACTTTATCCGTTCACAGCAGAAGCACACACTCATGAGTCCTGAGAGAAAGAGAGCGGACCAACGACTGATGTTTCTGATCAAACCTTGCTGTTATCATGAGGATCACTGCATGGCTTCCAATAATTAATCGTTCATATAATGTAATTTCACACCTATTTTAACCATGTTTAATGGATTTCAGTTTTTATTTACCAGTGAAAACTTCACATGATAACAGGCCTCTGTGTGAACCCAACACAAATGCTTTCATGAACACTGTCCGTTCTGTCCAACTAAAAGTGACCATAAGAATAATATCATTGATCAGATGTGCAGTTCTCCACATATAAATAGAGCGAGAGAGAGACAGAGAGAGAGAGAGAGAGAGAGAGAGAGAGAGAGAGAGGGAGACAGAGAGAGAGAGAGAGACAGAGAGAGAGAGAGACAGAGAGAGAGAGAGACAGAGAGAGAGAGAGAGACAGAGAGAGAGAGAGACAGAGAGAGAGAGAGACAGAGAGAGAGAGAGAGAGAGAGAGAGAGAGGGAAACCAGAGCTCCATCCGCAGATCACTTCCATTAATGTGCTGTAAATAGTCTTTCTCTCCTATCATTTAAACATCTCATTTGTGAATGAGCGCGCAGCACACGAATGAAACGGGCCGGAAAGCTGAGCGAGTGGAAATGCGAGTGTTTAATGTCGCTGTGAAGGTTACTGAGCTCCAGCTGCTGAATCAGCTTTAGTTTGGTCTGAAGCGCTTCTCAGAATCAGTCTGTGTGTTCCCCGGGAGCGAGGCGAAGCCCAAACATCATCGACCCATTAAACACCCATCCACGCTAAAGCAGTGGGACTCTCGGTTAATGTCCTGCTATAAACACGTCCAGCGACGGGTCAAGTCATGTTTATTACTATAAGACTGGCTCAAAACAGCTTCAGATTAATAAACTGAAAATGAACCAAACTTATCTATTTATCAGTTCAGTATCAGCTGAACAGCAAACTACAGTGTCATTCTTCAGATCAAGTCAGATCAGTGTTGATTCAGATATTTTAATCGTGATCATGATATCTGCTTCCCCTGAGTTATTCAGCTTTATCATGCACTGGTTATTTATCCTGAAAAGTCAGCATTTGTTTGATCTCTAGTGGTGGGTAATAACTAATTAAATGTAATCTGGAACACGTAACACAACTTTATTACTTGTAATATTATGTTTTTTTCTTGATTAACTAAATGACAGAGGTATTAGGCTGCTGTCACTTTAAGACCAAATGCACAGATTTAGCCTAATACACCGAAAAGCATTTGATTACTTTCACAACTGTTTATCTTTACTTTAGACAAAACTGACTATGTGAAAACATTTTTGTGCATGTTTGTCCATTTAAGTGTGTGAAAGAATTGTGTGGTGCTCTGCTGTAACACATGTAATCTCACACTGCAGGTCAACCGAACGACGACACATGTATTACAGCAAGGACCTGCTGCACGAGGTTAATGCTCTGGTAATGAAGCACGTGTGGATATCTAACATCTGTGTGTGTGTGTGTCCATATTAAAAGTCAAGTGATGAAGTGTTAATGTAATTAGCAGCAGGTTTAATGACTCGTGTGTGTTTGTTCATCATCATGAGGACAGCAAACACAGCTTGCACAACAAAACATCAAATAAAACGTGACAACTTGCCCCGACTGGGCATTACTGAAAACACACTTCTGAGAAGACAGGTTACCCTTCAGTAGCTCCAGGGCCGGCCCGAGGCGTAGGCGACATGAGCAGGGGCGCAAAGTGACTGAATGCTCCCAATATTCCATTGCAATTATTTTACTTCACAGTCTGTTATGCTTTATGCAAACTGCTATTTGTTTTCATATCATTTAACATAAAAGACTGGTTTGAAGTGCAAATAAATGACTGTTTACTGCTCTTTGTTATTCTTCTAGTTATTTCTCTATTTTTCCTGGAGCTAGAGAGTGAAGCAGGCGCTTGCAACACAAAGGTCATGGGGTCGATTCCTAGGAAACGCATGAACTGATGAAAATGTAAATGTGCACTTTAAATTCAGCGTAAGTCGCTTTAGATAAAAGCATCTGCCAAATGCATGAATATATCAAACATTTCAGTCTTCAATCTTCAGAGCTTAATCTTCTTTAGTATACTGCAAGTCCACAACTTGACTTTTTGGGGGACTTTTTTGTTAGTGCAATTTTGTTTCTTATTATAATTTTATATGAAAATCTTCAGTAATATAATATAAATATTATTTCACACACACACACACACACACACACATATATACATACATACAGTACATGGCAAAACCGTCAAAAGTTTGCAAACATGATGATTTCAAAATATCTTTAATGAAGCATCTTCTGCTTACCACTGCTGCATTTAATTGATTTAAAATACAATAAAAATGTTTCGAAATATTATTGCAATAATAAAGATTTTTCTGTGTGAATCTGTGTTAAAGTGTAATGTATTTCTGTGATGCTCCGCTGTATTTTCAGCATCATTCCTCCAGTCTTCAGTGTCACATGATCTTCAGAAATCAATCTGATGAAATTCTAATAAATTATTTTAATGCTCAATTATTATTGGTGCTCAGTTATTAAAAATGGTTCTTATTGTGGAAACATTTTAATAGTAGCGTATCATGTTTTCAACATTGATAATAATCAGAAATGTTTCTTGAGCAGTAAATCATCATATTATTCTGATTTCTGAAGATCATGTGACACTGCTATTTTAACTTCATTGATATTTAGCTGTTTTTCCGGTCAAATGTTTCTGACAGGTATGGTAGCAGAAGTCACAGATAAAGCTCACACAACGAGAATGAGCCCCTGATTCCTCTATAATCATCAAGTCAACATGAATCCACATCTCAAACTCTCTCCTGTGCTGGAGAATCAGTCAGTCAGGACGGACTGGGACTGCTCTTACCGGCGACGGTGACTTTAGCGGTGCGGCTGACGATGGCTCCGAGGCCCTCCAGCGTGGCCAGGCACTGATACGAGCCCTCGTCCGGCCGGTGGTGACGCGAGTGCAGCACGTTCTGCACCAGGAGCGACCCGTTGGACAGCAGCCGTCTGCGCTCGTCCACCACCGCGCTCAGCAGAACACCGTCCTTCTTCCAGGAGATGACCGGAACGCCCTGATCCGAGCGCGCCTCGCAGTCCAGCTGCAGCACACCGCCCCGAACCGTCACCGAGTCCTGGGGCTCCAGCACGAACCGCAGCTCCACGAAAGACCGCCGGGCGTCCGAGCCTGAGAGATAATAAAACAGTAAACAGCTAAAGGACGTAACTTAGGATGAGAGATGAATGGGTGTGTGAAAGGGAAGAGAAAAGCCACAGATGAAGTCACACAGAAGCAGGCAGATGCTGGTCACTCTAACTCACTGTGTCTATACTGGACACTACAGTAGCATCACACAGCGACAGCTCTACTGTACACTGGACACCAGAAATCAACCATTGCAAATCATTTAACTTGGTGTCAGTGCGTCATGAACAGAAGCAGGCATCAGTTTAATGTCAGTTTTGTTGTGCCGCGTCCAGTGTAGACAGCATCACTGATTATAATGCCTTGTGTCCGGTGAAGACAGTGTTCAATCTCACCTTTGTCACCTTTAATAATAATAACAGTTATTCTCTCTATGCTTTTTTATGTTTCAAGTGATGCAGGTGTTTTTTCCCTATGGGTTTTTTTTTAAGTATTAATTTTTCATAATGATTAGTGAAATTATTTGGTGCAACCACTGGTCTCAGGGTAACAGACAGTGTTTAAAAAGTGCAGTGCACATTTAGATGTTTATTACAGTGACTTTGAATTACCTCAAGTAGAAAAGCAGAAGATTTGTTTTTATGTTTCTGCAATCTACTTTAGTTTGTGTGATTTGTATATAAATGTTTACCTCAGGCTTAATTGTAGGTGTTTTATGTTGCTATAATTATATCATGCTTAGAAGGTTGGAAGTTCAAAAAATCGGTGGAACTGGAATAACACCATGAAAAAGAAGACTTTGCCTCCCACTGCCAGCAGCTTATATTCCAGACAAGGGAACACACAGCCGCCCACACTCAAACAGACGGGAAGGAAAATGCCTCCCGCTGAATCTACTTGCTACATGAACTCCTGCAAACTTCTACAACAAAGGACTGCAGTTCTTGAAACAAAGTTACCTGCTGGACTTGCAAAGCAGAACACTCAGCATAGAAACTCCTCAACCTGAATGGCACACACAGACCAGGAGAGGTGTTAGGAGTTTTGGGAGAGGTGGAGGTGTAGCTGCTCTATTTAAAGATGTCTATCAATGCAAGCAAGCATCATTTGGTCAGTACTTGTCTTTTGAATATCTAGGCGCTGTGTTGAAAGGTGCTCCATGCATTCTGTTTATTATTATTTGGGGGAAGTCATGACCTAGTGGTAAGAGGGTTTGACTCCCAAACCTAGGGTTGTGGGTTCAAATCTCGGGCCGGCAATAACACGACTTTAGGCTATATCTTTAACACCAAGCATTTCTGCAGACTCTGTTGATATTCTCCTTGATTCCTTCAACTCAAAAGTTAAGAATGTTATTGATGATATTGCTCCAATAATAGTCAGTAAGAAAACAAACAGAAATCAGTTTGGAGAAGATCAACAGCAGTTCAGACTATGAAAAGACAATGCAGAAAAGCGGAGCGGATGTGGAGGAAGACGAAACTTGAAATTCACTTTAGCATAGCCTTATAAACAGTAACTTAAACAACACTTGCACTCTTTTTGCCACTGTTGAGAGACTGACAAACCCCCCCAAGTTTAGATTCCTAGTGAAATGCTCTCCAACAGCAAATGCAATGAGTCGCCTCCTTCTTTTCTGAGAAGATCAATAATATCAGGAAGGTGATTAGTGTCCCCAAGTTATGCAGAGGTCAGAGAGATTCATCCACAATATCACAAAGAAGATACCATGTCTGCTTTTGAATAAACTGATAACACAATTTTGGAGGAAATAGAACAGCACCTTAAATCAAAACATTTTATCAAAGGGTGCTAAACAGTTTAGAAGCAGATCTCTTAAAAGTGGTGAATGCTTCACCTTTTTCTGGGACTTTTCCAAACTCTCTGAAATCTTGACAACCCCATATTGAGCAACTATACACCAATATCAAATATTCCTTTTATAGGCAAGATTATTGAAAAGGTAGTATGTAAATCAGCTGAACAAATACTTAAACTCAAATGCATACTTGGACAATTTTCAATCTGGTTTTCGACTGCATCACAGCACAGAGACGGCACTCATTAAGATAATAAGTAATATTTGCTGAAATTCAGATTCTAGCAAAATATTGGTGCTGGTATTGCTAGATCTCAGAGCTGCGTTTGACACTGTCGATCATAACATACTACTAGAGAGACTGGAAAACTGGGTCGGGCTTTCTAGGATGGTACTCAAATGGTTCAGGTCATACTTAGAAGGGAGAGGCTATTATGTGAGTCTAGGAGAGCATAAGTCTAAGTGGACGTCCATGACATGTGGAGTCCCACAAGGCTCGATTCTAGCACCGCTCTTGTTTAGCCTGTATATGCTTCCACTAAGTCAAATAATGAGAAAGAACCAAATTGCCTACCACAGCTATGCTGATGATACCCAGATTTACCTAGCCTTATCTCCAAATGACTACAGCCCCATTGACTCCCTCTGCCAATGCATTGATGAAATTAATAGTTGGATGTGCCAGAACTTTCTTCAGTTAAACAAGGAAAAAACTGAAGTCATTGCATTTGGAAACAAAGATGAAGTGTTCAGGGTGAATGCATACCTTGACTCAAGGGGTCAAACAACTAAATATCAAGTCAGGAATCTTGGTGTGATTCTGGAGACAGACCTTAGTTTCAGTAGTCATGTCAAAGCAGTAACTAAATCAGCATACTATCATTTAAAAAACATTGCAAGAATTAGATGTTTTGTTTCCAGTCAAGACTTGGAGAAACTTGTTCATGCCTTTATGGGGAAGTCGTGGCCTAATGGTTAGAGGGTTGGACTCCCAATCGAAGGGTTGTGGGTTCTAGTCTCGGGCCGGCAGGAATTGTGGGTGGGGGTAGTGCATGTACAGTTCTCTCTCCACCTTCAATACCACGACTTAGGTGTCCTTGAGCAAGGCATCGAACCCCCAACTGCTCCCCGGGCGCCGCAGCATAAATGATGAACACTGCTCCGGGTGTGTGCTCACAGTGTGTGTGTGTGTTCACTGCTCTGTGTGTGTGCATTTTGGATGGGTTAAATGCAGAGCACAAATTCTGAGTATGGGTCACTATACTTGGCTGAATGTCACTTCACTTCACTTATCACCTAATTTGATATAATTTTTAGTTTTTAAATTCCTTGTTTTTTATGTGATTTATTATTATTTTCTTTCTATTATGTAAAGCACTTTGAATTACCATTGTGTATGATAAGTATGTGCATTGTATGTGCTATTTAAATAAACCGGCCTTGCCTTGCCAAAAATACAGAAAATTGTGAAATAATATTAGAATGTAAAATAGCAGTAACCTATGTGAATCTCTGTTAAAGTGTAATTTATTTCTGTGTTAAAAGCTAAATTTACAGCATCATTCGATACACAGATTAATAAAAAGTTCAAAAGAAAAGCATTCTTTGACATAGAAAGCTTTTGTCGCATCATAAATGTATTTACTTTCACTTTTGATCAATTTAATGCGTCTTTGCTGAATAAAAGTATTAATTTCTTTCTTTTAAAATATATAAATAAATAATTACCCCAAACTTTTGAATTGTAATGCATCATGTTTTCGCAAAAAATACAAAATATTATTTCATTATTTTAGTTATTTTTAAAATAAAGCTTTCATCACAGGAATAAATTACATTTTTACAAAATTTAAAAAGAAAACAGCTGTTTGAACTTTGAAAAATATTTAGCAATTTTTGCTGTATTTTTGATGCAGTCTTCGTTACACTAAATAATCTTTATTATTCTAAACGTTTGACAATATGGACCTACAAGTTTAAGAACATGGAACACATCAGAAGGAGAACACATTGTGCAGCGAAGAACTTTAGCTCTATTAAACGTTAAATTAATTCAGCAGAGTTGCAGACTTCCATCAAAATCAGCCCAAAAGATGCACAGAAATGCTGGTTTAGACGAGCTCTTGAGACACACACACACACACACACACACAGAAGACTCTCACTGATGAATCTCAAACACATCTGCAGCTCCTCGTCTCCACCGCTCATCTTCATGGATGCTGTCTTGAGATGGAAATACTTTTACAAAGACAAAAAGAGGACAGAACAAATGGGACGGAGCAGCACTGATGTGAGGAGAGATGGAGAGCATCCTTTATCTGACGCGCTGAAGCAGATGTAATAGAAAAAAACCTGACAGGTTTCCCTCAGTGGCAGATTTTAATGCGATAGTCTGACAGAACGACTCGCTCTGCGTGTGCTATGACACAGACGGACGGGTGTGGATCTGAGGTTTCTAACACACACACACACACTTCATCTGTAGATATGAGTCTCACTGTTTTACTAAAACACATCTACAGTAACTCTCATCGATGTCACACAGACAGACTTACAGCATCACATCAGAGCCTCATGGAGACAAACCTGTCCCACCATGCACTGTACATGCTTCTCTGTGTGAACATCTTCAAGTCCAGGCCATACTGCAAGCCATACATTATATATATATGATGAATGCACGGAAGATGGACAGATGGGCATGTGGACAGATGAATGGACAGATGGACGGATGGATGGATGGATGGATGGATGGATGGATGGATGGATGGATGGACAGACGGATGGATGGATGGATGGAAGGATGGATGGACAGATGGATGATTGGATGGATGGACGGATGGATGGATGGATGGATGGATGGACAGATGGACAGAAAGATGGATGGATGGATGGACGGATGGACAGACGGATGGATGGACGGATGGATGGACAGACAGATGGATGGACGGATGGACAGACGGATGGATGGACGGTTGGATAGATGGATGGATGGATGGATGGATGGATGGATGGACGGATGGATGGATGGACGGACGGATGGACAGAAAGATGGATGGATGGATGGACGGATGGACAGACGGATGGATGGATGGATGGAAGGATGGACGGACAGATGGATGATTGGATGGATGGACGGATGGATGGATGGATGGATGGATGGATGGACGGATGGACAGAAAGATGGATGGATGGATGGACGGATGGACAGACGGATGGATGGACGGATGGATGGACAGACAGACAGACAGACGGATGGATGGATGGATGGAAGGATGGACGGACAGATGGATGATTGGATGGATGGACGGATGGATGGATGGATGGACGGATGGACAGAAAGATGGATGGATGGATGGACGGATGGACAGACGGATGGATGGACGGATGGATGGACAGACAGATGGATGGACGGATGGACAGACGGATGGATGGACGGTTGGATGGACGGATGGACAGAAAGATGGATGGATGGACGGATGGATGGATGGACGGACGGATGGACAGAAAGATGGATGGATGGATGGACGGATGGACAGACGGATGGATGGATGGATGGACAGACAGATGGATGGACGGATGGACAGACGGATGGATGGATGGATGGATGGACAGACAGATGGATGGACGGATGGACGGATGGACAGACGGATGGATGGACGGTTGGATAGATGGATGGATGGATGGATGGATGGATGGACGGATGGATGGATGGACGGACGGATGGACAGAAAGATGGATGGATGGATGGACGGATGGATGGATGGACAGACAGATGGATGGACGGTTGGATAGATGGATGGATGGATGGATGGATGGATGGATGGACGGATGGATGGATGGATGGATGGACGGATGGATGGATGGACGGATGGACAGAAAGATGGATGGATGGATGGACGGATGGACAGACGGATGGATGGACGGTTGGATAGATGGATGGATGGATGGATGGATGGACGGATGGATGGATGGATGGATGGACGGATGGATGGATGGACGGATGGACAGAAAGATGGATGGATGGATGGACGGATGGACAGACGGATGGATGGACGGTTGGATAGATGGATAGATGGATGGATGGATGGATGGACGGATGGATGGATGGACAGACGGATGGACAGAAAGATGGATGGATGGACAGACGGATGGATGAACGGTTGGATAGATGGATGGATGGATGGATGGATGGACGGATGGATGGATGGATGGACGGATGGACAGAAAGATGGATGGACGGATGGACAGACAGATGGATGGATGGATGGATGGATGGACAGACAGATGGATGGACGGTTGGACAGATGGATGGATGGATGGACGGATGGACAGAAAGATGGATGGATGGATGGACGGATGGACAGACAGATGGATGGACGGTTGGACAGATGGATGGATGGATGGACGGATGGACAGAAAGATGGATGGATGGACAGATGGACAGACAGATGGATGGACGGTTGGATAGATGGATGGATGGATGGACAGATGGACAGACAGTTGGATGGATGGACGGATGGATGGACAGACAGATGGATGGAAAGAAGGCGTCACACTGAGTGCAGATTCACTGGATAGAGACACAGACTCATCCTGTTCTTCATCTCACAGAAACTGATTATGAGAGAAAGCGCTGGAGAGACTCTGTCTCAGAGAAACTGTGACTGAACGCGACTACAGAGACAGCAGTAGCCACCCGACACAGATTGAAGCCATCGTGCAAGTGCTTTGTGTGGTTTGATGTGGACGAGCAGGACGTTATTATCCTGCTGCTGTTCAAACACACACGGAGGTCAGAGAGACCATCAGAAAAACCATTCACACTGAGAAAATATGACAAACACACGGGATGAGAATGACCCTGATCAAAACTAAACCACAGACGAGAGACTGATAGAGAGAGAGAGAATGAGTTTAGTGTTCACTATGTTATGAAGATAAAATGTCCCCTCAAGGACAGTAATACCAGTACATTTTGTCCTTGTGGAGACATTTTTAGGTCCCCATGAGAAAAGAAGCTTATAAATCATACAGAGTTAAGTGTTTTGAGAAAAAAAAAATGCCTGTAGGTTTTTGTGAGAAGAGTGTGTGTGTGTGTGTGTGCGTGTGTGTGTGCATTAGAGCTCCATTGGTTCGGTCTCATGCTGAGATGTGAATCTTGAGCATCTATTAATGATGGGGGGAAATGCGGATCAGAATCATCTTCAGACACTCACTCCTTCAGCTCACTGTGTTTGTGTTGAAGGTCAGGATGATGCCGATTCGTCTCCGGAGTGCTTTAATGGCTCTAATGAGGCTGTGCATTAATTACAGCAAAAAAAAAAGAAAATGTTATGATTGTGACAACAAACTGTTAGAAGAAAGGGATCATTGGGGTTCTATATAGAACCATAGGGTTCTTTACTCAACTCCAAAGAACCTTTTATGCTAAAAAGGTTCTATAATGAAAGAAAGAACCATTTATGCACAAAGGGGTTCGTATCTTGAATTTTGTGATCATTCACATGCATTCATAAATGCATTTGAATTCACCGAATAATGCAGTGAAAGAACGCACTCGAAATGCACACGTGCACTAGTATGATTTTATCATGTAACTTTACATTAGCCTAGATGCGTGCACTTTTTAGGCACGATTGGTTTAGTTTTTGAATATACTTGATACTGTTAAAAGGCACATCATTAAAACAAAAAATACGAGTTCACATTTCACACCTAAACAAGCGTGGAAAACGTAATTATAACTAGTTACTAAATTAGTTAAAAATGCCTATCCATATACAGCTATGATTTGCGAACCCCAAAGTGACTCAAATGATTCGCGAAACCGCTCCGAACTCCCAAACTGATTCAAATGATTTGCGATCCTCAAACTGACTCAAACCCGCTCCAACTCCCAAACTGGAGTCAGTTGACTCAAATGATTCGCGATCCCGCTCCGAACTCCCGAACTGACTCAAATGATTTGCGATCCCGCTACGAACTCCCGAACTGACTCAAATGATTCGCGATCCCCAAACTGACTCAAATGATTCGCGATCCCGCTACGAACTCCCGAACTGACTCAAATGATTCGCGATCCCGCTACGAACTCCCGAACTGATTCAAATGATTCGCGATCCCCAAATTGACTCAAATGATTCGCGATCCCGCTCCGAACTCCCGAACTGACTCAAATGATTCGCGATCCCGCTACGAACTCCCGAACTGACTCAAATGATTCGCGATCCCGCTACGAACTCCCGAACTGATTCAAATGATTCGCGATCCCCAAATTGACTCAAATGATTCGCGATCCCGCTCCGAACTCCTTAACTGACTCAAATGATTCGCGATCCCGCTACGAACTCCCGAACTGATTCAAATGATTCGCGATCCCCAAATTGACTCAAATGATTCGCGATCCCACTCCGAACTCCCGAACTGACTCAAATGATTTGCGATCCCAATACACATAATGCTATAAAAGTGTGCACATGGAGAGAAATAAACAGCAGATGTTCATGTTAACAACTTATTTAACTTGAGCAAACGCTGCTAATACACATACATTTGTTAATAAAGTAAATAAAACGAAAATATGAATGTTTTAATGCTACTGAATAAAAATAAACGATCCAGTCGAAAGTCTCTGCTCATCATGACAGGACCTGGATCAGTGAGCTGCGTCTCGGGCCGATGACGTCACTTCCATGGAGGCATGTTGTACACGCCCCCGTCCATTGACTCCGCCCCCACGTCAAAACAGTGCCACAAAGAGTGACGTGCAGAAAAGTAAAGCAAGGGAAAATAGTATGGCAAGCTCAAACTAGACTGACACACAAAATAAAAGCAGCGTTGCAAATAAATTAATAGATATGACCATGGAAAATATGTATTTCAAAATCATTTGTTTTGCAATTCTTAATTTTTGTTTGCAAAAAGCAAATGTATTTTCCTCAATACTTTAAGTAAAATGTTTTAAATTTGTTTTTGTTTTTATTGTTTTTGTATATTTTAAACAAGGTAAATTTTCTGATCTATTAAAATAAAAAAGTCACATACATGGATTTTTCTGGGCTAAGCCCCGGATCTCCATTCACCTTAGAACCACCCATATTTCACCATATAATGCTGTAAGTTCATGTCTCAGTCATTGTTATTAATAGGTTTCAGTCATATGCAGGTTTGTGGGGAATGCCTTACTAGTAGCTACAATCCCATGAAGACTTGCAAACAACTTTCCAAAACAATGTATAAATATGAAACTATTGATTTCATGTTTATTTTCAAATTATGCATATCCATCAGTTAGCTTATACTTGATTTCAGCATTTGCAGTGCTTAATGTGTATGGGAGGAGCTAAAGAAACATCTGTTTCTGATGCAGAAAGCTAGTTCATGCATTCATGACCTCTAGACTGGACTATTGTAATGCACTTCTAGGTGGTTGTCCTGCTTCTTCAATAAACAAGCTACAGGTCGTCCAAAATACAGCAGCTAGAGTCTTTACCAGGTCAAGAAAATATGATCATATTACCCCAATTTTACAGTCTCTGCACTGGCTACCTATTAAGTTCCGTATCAGTTACAGATTATCATTACTTACCTATAAGGCCCTAAATGGTTAGGCTCCTGCGTACCTAACTATCCTTCTACCACGCTACAACCCATCACGCACCCTAAGGTCACAAAACACTGGACATCTCTTTCGCCAAGCATTAAAATAATGTATCTCTTAAATTCTGAGTGTAGTTGCATCTAATCAAATGTGCATTTTTATTCATTAGCTTGGGTTAAACTAATTGTACTTTGTTGGATCAGCAGCTATGCTAATGATGTCTCCATGTGTTTCTCTGTTTCTGCTGGATCTTCATCCCGTGGTAACTAGGATTTACACAAGCTCCAGTCTGGATCCAGAACACCTGAGAACACGGGCTTGTTAGCAGCGTCCCGCGGGTGCCACAGTCTGTCAAACCTGCTCCAAACCACCGCTTATGAGGGTCAAGTGTTTGTCCCAGAATGCCTCATGCTCAGCCAATCACAATGCTGCGGCGTCTCAGGTGCGTGTTGAGAGATCAGAGCCCAGAGCGATCTGTGTAATTAATATGCAACAGTCGACTGAGTAATTTGGTGCGGTTTGTGTGGTGCAGATGGATATAAATCATGTGTGGTGGACGGCAGTCACAGAGAGAGAAAGAGAGACTCATGGCTTTGATAAAGACACATGCTAATTTCCACAGGCTGGCGCTGAGCTATTGAGATGGATGAGTGGAGCCGTGCGTCCATCAGCACGACAGCGGCGCTTCATTAACGTTATCGTGCTATCGTTCTCCAGACGGCTCGTGCTCACGGTCTCACGCTGCTCTTCTGTGTTTAAACACGCTCACAGAGTTAGAAGAAGTATCTCAGAGCTGCAGCACTTCACCAGCACACCTGCCCAGATCTTTCATGGCCAGGAAATATTTTTATAGATTAAGAAATTGCAGTAATTGCAATAATAAATAACATTTATGGTTGTTTAATTATAAAAAATTTAAACAAATATCACTATGTCATCATTTTAATTTCTATAATATACTACTAATAATATAGTATACTAATATTTATGGTTCTTCTTTTCTTTGCTTTTTTAAACCGTAAACCATGGAGCTTTTATGTCAGTTGAAAACCACAGAGAAACTTCTTTCTAACAGACTTGTGAAGATGCACGTTTTAAGTTTGTGTGGAGCAGTATTTACTATAAACCGTGAAAAGATCACAGTGAAACACAGCACATACTCATATAACTGCTAAACAGTGTTTGTGATATGATTATTAATTTCAGTCTCTGGCTGCAGCTCTGAGAACGACGTCTGACAAATAAACAGCAGCATTAATAGAAGTTAAAGGCTGATTTGCATCATTTATTCAGTTTTCCTGGGTAATTGCGCTTTAGTCAAATGAGCAGCGGTGTTGGAGAACTCAAGGTCTCGTACCTGTGCTGCATTAAACACACGCATGTGCATGCAACTCAATGAAGAAGCCTCTGCTCTTCACAAACACTGAGGAGCCAGGGATTCATTCAATCACAAGATGCTCAAATAAAGAAATAGTTGACAAAATAAAAACAATCATTATTATAGCTTTGGTTTTCTCTCATCATTTAGAAACCCTTGTGTCATTATAAACCAGAGGAACATTAAAACCTGTTAACGTGCACCTGGACGCCGGCGTACTGAACTCTCCGTGTTTGCACGTGTCTGTGTTTACGAACAGATGAAATGAAACGAGACTTATTTAATCTTGACAAACTATATATCATTATAAAGATCTAAGCCTCAAGAATCAACAACAGATCGCTGGTTTTCAATGGAAAGCTTATAAAGACTGTATTTGCTACATTTGTGTAAGCAGAACACAACAAAACATTTTCTAGATTGCTCCAGGACTGATTTCATGTATGTTTATATAAAAAAATAAGTAAATTCAGTCTGGTGAAACATTTTCAATTCACTTCAATGTTTATAACTTTTAATATTTTGGAGCATTATCAACTCTGGTTGATAAAAAGTAAAGCCAAACTAATCTGAACCCCACTGACTTTCATTGAAAGGACAATAAAACACCCAGAATTAAATCTTTTGTGATTCGCTGAAGAGAGAAGGTCATGTAGATCATGACAGGATGATCACTTTGAAACAAACGCTCCTCAAAAGATCCTGAGGATCAGATTTGAGACTCTGAAACATGATTGATGGAGAATCAAGTAAAGCTGAGCTGCTTCAGTCCAGGAAGAGTTCATCTGGAGATATTACTGACCTTATTCTGACCTTTACTTGATCACAATCAGGAGAGATCTGAGTCGAGCTGAAGCTGGACGCTTGTACAGTTACTCTAGAAGAGCTTTGACTGATCAAACTCTCCTCAGAGACAGAACACATGAGGACGGCAGAGTTTGATCATTTACAACTAACTTTTAAGACAGAAAAGTAAAGCTAGATGTTGTAGGGTCTAATTTTATGTTCCTCACTGTAAGATCTGATATTGATGGTGTTTATGGGTTGCTCTCTCTCTCTCTCTCTCTCTGTCTCTCTCTCTGTCTCTCTTCCACACACACACACACACACACACACACTCTCAGTCCTTCTCTCTCTGTCTCTCTCTCTCTCTCTCTCGACCGCAGACAGGAAGCTTTATATGATTAAAGATGTTGCACTCTCAGAACGGGATTATTGGGATTAAATGCAAAGGTCAGAATTGTGTGTGTGTGTGTGTGTGTGTGTGAGCACTAAAGCATATTAACTTGTTGTTTCTAGTTTGTCACAGTAGAAAGTGACAGTCTGAGAGTGTTGCATTGTGGGAAATGCTAACATTGAAAAGCCATAAAACAAAAGTTTTAATGTTTTCTCAGTGTTTCACTCACGAGAAGGTCAAGCTACTGATGACTGACCTACAGGAGTGTGTGTGAGAGTGTGTGTCAGAGATCGATGATGTGACTGGACACACCGTAACCATGGTGACCGGCCATAATGAAGAGATGAGGAGATGTGAGAGAGTGGACATCTACTGTATGTTTCCTCAAATCCTTCTGAAGATGCGGTTCATGAGACTGAGCTGTGTGATGATGTGACTGGTGTCCTCATGCAAACGAGTCTGATTATGAAAGATCAGCAGCTAATCTGCATTAAAACACTGATTTATGACGTTATGAGAGTTTGTCTGTCTGTCAGAAGCGTGTTCTGGTCTCAGATCGATCGGAGTGATTGATGGACGGATGATTGAGCAGAAAGACGGATGGATGGAGCGATTGATTAGGACGGACACTGAGACGGAACAGAACCAGTTAAACTATAACCTGAAACAGAAACACAACAAAACATACACTGATCAATTATTTTTCAAATTAGAATTATACATACATTAATATATATATATATATAGTTGATATTTATTCATTTTTATTTATTATTAATTTATATACACTTAATTTGTCAAAAATAAAAATAATTTACTGTGGATAATATACACAAATATATAATAATAAATGAAAAAATACATTAATTAAAAATTATTAATGAAATAATAATATTAATTCCATTTAAATATTAACTATTAATAAATAATAATATTATAAATAATAATAATAATTAGGTATACTGGATCCTGAATGAATGAATGAGTGGATGTATTTATATTTACATATTTATACAAACACGCCAAAACATCTACATGACAAAAAAAAGAAAGAAAAAAAATTAACAATGCAAAATCCTCTATATGAGGGACAAATGACAGAAATGTAACAGAATGGTCCAAATTCTTCTCTGTCCTCCCACTGAGGTGTATTTTCCCTTCACTGAGCAGCCGGTGGAGTCGGAGCTGGTCACCGGTGACCAGAGGAACAATCTGCTGAACGCCAGTGATCAATACGACTGAATAAGATTGATTCAGGATATATCTATCCTCTGCTGACAGGAGCTGCAGTATTGATCCAGGTCCTGCTGTCCATCAAACCCCTGCTCTGTTTCTGTTCATTCACTCAGCATCATCACTCAGGGGTCAGGGGTCAGGGGTCAGAGATCTTCAGCAGGAGAAGCCGAGCAGCTCTGAACGGAACAAACACCTCACACCAGATCCAGAGAGAGACACTTATTCTTTCAGGAAAAATCTTTCCAAACAATATAAGTCTTTACTTTGTATCAATTTAACACATCCATGTTATTAATGTATTTATTAAAAAAATAAAGAGAAAAGAAACTGACCCCAAACTTTTGAATGGCAGTGTATTGTTAAGAAATTATTTATATTTTAAATCATCGCTCTTTATTCATCAAAGAATCCTGAAAAATGAATCACAGGTAATAATAAAGAATATAAATTAAGAATTAAACATCTGTTTCCAAAATTGATTATAAATCAGCATATATGATTTCTGAAGATCATGTGACACTGAAGACTGGAGGAATGATGCTGAAAATACAGCGGAGCATCACAGAAATACATTACACTTTAAATTATAGTAAAACAGAAAAGCACTATTGTAAATGGTAATACCAGTAATATTACGGTTCTGTTCTGTATTTTTGATCAAATAAATGAAGGCTTGATGAGCAAAAGATATGCAATGTTTAAAAGTTTAAAACCTAAATGTTTGATCCAGTTACTGTATTTGTTTTTACAATGGTTGAGCCTAATTTATTACCATTGTTCTGTTTTAAAGGAACTGTTTTCATTTGGATACATTTTAAAAGATTGAAACTCCAGAAAAAAATGACTGAAACAGAATTTGGAGGAAAATAAAAACTCAAATGTTGCACTGTAGATTTGAGCACGAGTCTGGTCAGAATCATAGCTGGGGTCAGCAGGGGTCGTAAAGGTCAAGAGGTCGGCTGACCTGGGCTCTCATGTGCTGATGATCACACACACGGTCCCTCATACACCGGGGCCCATGAAGGGCCAATCTCTCAATCACTTCTTCAGAAAACAAACCCCAACAGCAGTCATCACAAAGCCCTGCGTTACTACAATTAACCCAAACATTAACACAATAAAATGACCAAACCTTTCACCAAAACTAAAATGAAAAACAATAAATCTGATTCAAACATATTACAAGCTACAATAGTTACTCAGCGATCGTAACGGCTGTAAATATTCTCCGAGGGAACATCAGTCACATCACGACTGCATTTAATAACATCTCCATCCACCAACTACTGAAGAGATTCAGGATCAGCAGCGTTTACACTCGTTTATCCCTGAGATCTGAACCCATGACCCTGGTGTTGCAAGCATTATGATCTGAGCATTATTCTGATCTGTTTAAGAGGCTTGTGAGGAACTAACGCTGATCTTCAGTCCAAACGCCACACTGTTTTTAATAATCTTTCTGATTTATGATCACGGATCACGCCACATGCCACTAACTACACTAACCACAGAAACAGAGTTAGTAAAATCATATGCACTTGACCTAGTGATGATTGACTTAAACTACACCACCCACCGTTTTAGTTGTTTTCAGAACACACATTATTTCCGAGCAGCTCTACAGGAATCCATGATGTTCATGACTGTCCACGTTGAGAGGTTTAGAGCTGGACGACATATAATCAAGCAGGTTTTCTATATAGCGTGTGTATTTCTGACCACTTTAACAGGTTAAACCGGAGTGAACGTGCGAGCGCAGTCTTACGTTAATCTGTAATTCGACAGTAATGTTCAGAGAGATCAGCAGATGACACAGGAATGATTGAGGTCTGGTGCTGTTCTGCTCTTATTTCTGGATCTGTAGTTGAAACTATATAATCTTCATGTTCACATGAGCTCAGGCCGCGACCGCAATCAAACACTGCAGCGTTCTGTCACACTGCGCTCTCTCTCGGCACACGGCACGCTGTCGTCAGCCGGATCCTCGCTAATAAAAGCTCCTGAAGCACATCACATCCTCGTACACTGCAGACGGACCAATGACATTTGAGAGCAACACTGGCTTCAGTTTGGGTCTGTTCCTCACACGAGAAACACACAAGACTGGGATACACTGCTTACACACTCACACACACTCACAGAGAGTGCTTTCCCTTTCTGGAACTTAACCTAGTTGAATTACATTAATATTCATTTTAAAGCGGGGGAACAATTAATTTTAAAGATGCAAAAAAAAAAAACCTAACTTAATTTAGACTTAAAATAGTTTTTAATGCATGAAAAAACATGAAAAAATTTAAATGACATTAAAAGTAAAAAAAAAATTATTCATTTGATTTAAAAAATTAAACCTCCGAGTCCTGTGAAAACAATATCTTGTGCAGTTTCACTCCTCGTTTCAGGATGATTCTCCTGCATAAGAATTAGAAAAAGGGTTTCGGTGTGCCACTGTAATTGTACACACACACACACACACACACACACACACACACACACTCTGTTGTAAACAATGCTCCTTCACTAAATGACTCGTCATCTTTCTTGTATACAGCCGTGTCACGCTGTAATTACGGAGCGTCCAGAGAGCTTTTAAAGCGGCCCGTGTCATGAAACACTATAAATACAGAGACATTATGATAACATAAAAGCTTTATTATTAAAGCCGCAGCAGCAGCTTGAGTGATCTGAACGTGTTTCTAGCGCTTGTGTTTGTGCTGCTCATGACTGCGGTTACTGTAGATCATCAGACACGTGTGTGGGGTCAGAGGTCGACTGACCGCTCAATCTGACAGATGACCACTGCTCCTGTCATCACACAGCACTCAGAGGAGCATGTTAGCGTGTTTCAGAGAGTAAAACACACAGATTACGGTTTCTTCTTAATCCTGAGGGCCATTTGGCTCCTGCAGCACTTTATTAAAATGCTCTAGAACTGCTGTAACAATCTGTGCTGACCTCTGCCCTCTCGCCAGCCGCTTTGTCTGAAGGTTAACACTGGCGTCTGGAGTTTAATCAGCATCCCTCCAGAGTCCAATCGCACAATGTCAGCTCACTGCTGGGTTATTACAGCTGATCAAGCACACATACACTATCAACATCCCGCTCAGGGTTTACAGCGCCGCTAGTTAAGTGCAGGAACGACCCGTCGGTTAGTCCTCTCTCGTAAACACCAGGACGTTTCCTTGGTTTAGTCACATGTATAACTGCAGATCCAGCACACGAGCGATGACATCATCCATCACTCATCAACACGTGTGGAATAATGCATGAAGCCTGACAGTCATGGACTGGATCCTGACATGCCAATTCAATTAGGACCCAAGGGGAGCGCTGGTGAATTGGACCCGTGTGACTGGGAGAACTGAAGCAGCGTCATTTTTCACAGAGCACAAATTGGATTCCCGCAGAATGTAATGTGATCCCAGTTAGAGCTCGCATGCTCTAATTGACATGATAAAATGGAAGGTGAAGGACAATCGCATCCCATCCTCCACGGGAACAACAGCCAGATTCCCATTCCCATTCCCCGACATCAGTCCATCAGCAGATGCCAGTCATTCCAGAACATGTGCGGATTTAAAGAGACAGGACACACAAAAATCTGCATGACTTCCTCTGACAGTCTTGGTCGCCCAACTGATTACCAGTCAATTCAATTCTAAACATAGCACAACTCTTTTTGATGCTGGAAACAAAATTCATGTCCAAAATTCATGTAAAAATTACTTAATTACCTACACATTATCCACGGTGCAAAGGTGGAGCAGAAGCTGCATTTGTGCTTGTTTACACAAATATTGCACAATGTAAATGGCCTAAAACAATCAAATAAATAACAGGAACTCAGAGGCTAAAGCTGCAATATCATCATAATTGGTGATTATTGCTCTTGATATTGTAATAATGATTATTAAAGTCGATTAGTAGCAGTGTTTTGTGATGGGAAAGCATGGCATATTCAGAGAGAATTCAGTCAGAGCGAATCAAACGCCTCTGATTGGCCAATGCATTCATCAGCTCAACAGAAATACGTGTGATTGGTCACAACGCTCAAGGCTGAAAATGTAACACTTAGTTTATCTGCTGTAATTCTAACACTTTTCATTCATTACACATTTCACAGCCATAACAGATGTAGCTGAATTGTTCACGGACCCTTATATTGAATTATGGGGGAATTTTTGTCCCAAGCCCCTGTTAATTTCCGACCCTGGTATCAGCAATGTAAAATATGAAATATGAAATGATCCAAAACAACTCATTTATCTCACGCAAACTCCCTCGAATGCAAAGCTCATAACGAGAGACTCATTCATCAAGCGTTTTACTTCTGTTGACCTTGAAGCAGAGATGCTCACAAGTCTCTGAGCTAGAGTCCAAGTCAAGTCTCAAGTCTCTGAGCTAGAGTCCAAGTCAAGTCTCAAGTCTCTGAGCTAGAGTCCAAGTCAAGTCTCAAGTCTCTGAGCTAGAGTCCAAGTCAAGTCTCAAGTCTCTTTATTATATTAAGTCTCTGGTTATAATAAATGTTGCATCACGTACAGCGACCCATCCAAGCTGCTTAGAACACTGCATAGCTATATATAAGGAATTCAAAGCATGTAATATGTTATTATGACAACTCTATTTATTAGCATACAATATCAACTTTGATTTTGGTATATAATCAGTGTAAACAGGCTATTGCAACATGACAAAAACACCAAGAATGCTTTACTTTTAAGTTAATATCTGTATTTTGCATTTATGGATTCAGTAATGGCCTTCTGTCTGTCCTGGCTGTATAGCTGCACACCTCTTGTCTGGCTTAAGAATGAACAAAGCTACGCTGACTTATGTTATTCATACAATACCTACTCACAAATAAACATCAAAAACAAAGCCGGCTGCAATGAATTTCTGTGCAAAACAGCTTTTACTACAAACACTTCCACACAAGAACATTGTTATCACACAAGAACATTTTGATAGAGAACCAAAAATATTTAAAGTAGATAAAATTAGAATAAATAAAATGGAAATGTCTAC
Source organism: Carassius auratus (assembly GCF_003368295.1). Classification (NCBI taxonomy): domain Eukaryota; kingdom Metazoa; phylum Chordata; class Actinopteri; order Cypriniformes; family Cyprinidae; genus Carassius; species Carassius auratus. Next base: position 231,051 of record NC_039247.1, on the reverse strand, counting down.
ATACTATTACTACTGTAAACTTTGCAAATAGGACATCAGCCCCTTCAAGTCAATGAACAATAACAAAGTGGGCTGCAATGAATATCTGTGCAAAACGTCATGGCTCCGCTCCTTCCCAATGACAGAGGCACGCAGGTTTTTTTCCACTGGAGTACTCACGTGAAGGATGCGTGCACAACTAATAACTAATATCATCACGCTATAAAGGGTTGGCCTGCGCTGGGTGCGCCCCTCCCCCTATAACTGTTCTGTCTCGCGGAGGAGCTCATCTGTATGAAACACGCGCTCTGAAACACGCATAAGAAAAAAGAGCGACAGAAAGAACGGCTCCCCTCCAGCCGTGACTCGGCTCCCATCGTTCATGTTTATGAGCCGTTCAAAAGAATTGGTTCGTTCGCGAACGTCACAACTCTAACAGCGAGCTCATCTGACGTTTACTAAAAATTAACATTGTTCACGAGTCCCGGAGCTCGAGTCCGAGTCGAGTCTGAAGTCTTTCGAGGACGAGTCTCAAGTCGAGTCTGAAGTCACTGTTTGTGCGACTTAAGTCGCACTCGAGTCCGAGTCTCAAACTCGAGTCCCCATCTCTGCCTTGAAGTCATCAGAAATCTGTTCATCTGTTCCACAGTAAACGCATCAGACGCACACACATATACATGAGCGATGGAAGCCATTACCCACAATGCCACAGAAACACTGCCTCAGAAGATGTGAGATGTTCTGGAGGCTTGTGAAGATCATTCCTCCGCTGAGGAACAGTGAAACAAACGCTCCTCAAAAGATCCTGAGGATCAGATTTGAGACTCTAAAACATGATTGATGGAGAATCAAGTAAAGCTGAGCTGCTTCAGTCCAGGAAGAGTTCATCTGGAGATATTCCTGACCTTATTCTGACCTTTACTTGATCACAATCAGGAGAGATCTGAGTCGAGCTGAAGCTGGACGCTTGTACAGTTACTCTAGAAGATCTCTGACTGATCAAACTCTCCTCAGAGACAGAACACATGAGGAGATTGATCGAAGTTTGAACATTCAGAAGCCTTAGAAATGCATGATCACACTAGCTTTATAGCGTAACATTGCTCTTCTTTTATACTGTACAGATAAATATAGCAGTAATATGGTGTGATGTGTCTCCTGCTGATTCCAGCAGTTTCCTCCAGCTCTTACCTCAATTCATTCATTGTTTCCAGACTAGATTTCCCTTACTTGATCCACACAGCGCTCTTTATTCCAGCGCGCTCCTGCCGCCGTCGGTGTGATATACGAGTGCCATCACTGAAAATAATGGTGTGTCTCGGGGTAATCTTTTATTTTGCTGCTGCGAGGCCATGTGACTCTCCAGCGGGGGTCTCCGAGCGAAACACACAACACACGAGCTGACGACGAGCTAATAAGACGTCAGCAGACACACTTTCACCTCCATCACGGTGTAACCTTCAGCGCTGATTTAAAGCCAATCTCTCCACAGACCCCAGCGGAGAACCACCAAACACCCCCAGGTCAGACACAGAACCACGCTTCATACGGTTCTCCAGAAACACTCCGTTTGTGTCTTAGACGTCACATCTACAGCAGCATCCAAACATCTCAACTGTTATGGATCTCATTATTTTATTACTGTTTTTTACTATGATGGTGGCATAAAGGGCTAAAAGGCTATCCCCCAGTAAACGCTGAGATCTGGAGTCGGAGGCAGGTGTGTGGGAGACACTTCCAGAGGAGCGTCGGAGAGATGAGTCTCTGGCAGACGAGGCTTTGGCAGCGCTCCGGTATTCGGGATGGGGTCGGATGGTGGGAAAGTCAGTCCCTCTTGGCACGGCGAGGCAGAAATGAACGGTGTTCCCGCACGAGCAGGTGGCTGGAGTCGGAACCAACGCCGCAGGATTTGGCCTGGAGATGGGACACCCACGGTTCCAGATCACAGACGTGACCTTGAGACGAGACCTGGCATCATCTCTGCTCCATTCATCTCCTCCTCGTCTTCTTCTGTGTGTGAGAGTCAGAGACGGTCAGCCAGGACCATCATTCAGCTCGTGTTTGAGACCACAGCCAAACACACACAATAACAAACCAGCTCTGTTCACAAACGCCTTCAAATCCTGATATACAACCAGTCAAGAGATTAGAAACATTCATGTTCTTGGGGATTCGGCTCACAAAGGCTGTATTTATTCACAGAAATTGTGGAATATTATTCTATTCTGTTTTCAACATTGATAATAATAATAATAAATGTGATTCTTGAGCAGTAAATCATCATATTATTCTGATTTCTGAAGATCATGTGACACTGAAGACTGGAGCAATGATGCTGAAAATACAGCGGAGCATCACAGAAATACATTACACTTTAACACAGATTCACACAGAAAACAGATGTTTGAAATGTAAAAAATATTTATCTATTTTTGCTGTATTTTTGCCCTGGTGAGCAGAAGAGACTTCTTCCAAACACATTGTAATTATTCCAGTGGTTTGAGCAGCAGTGTGTAAGTGTGTGTTCTTCTGTCCTCGTCTGACTGGACTGGATCTGTCGAGGAGCTGATGAACCGGCTCATTAGTGAAACGCTCCGCTGGCTGATTGCTAAGTCTCTTGGACGGCTTCATATGGCTGTGTTTCATGAACCCCCAGGACCTGAGGGAAAGCAGGAGGCTTTCAATCACAGATTTGGCAGCGGTTGTGCCTGTAGCGCTCCCATCTCTCAGAGAGCCACTAGTTACCCAGAGTGCCATTTTGGAGGATTTTCAGCTTTCTTTAAGCACCTCTGAAAAACAGAAGCCACTTTATGTTTGGAGAGGCTCAGCGTTTGATTCACACGAGCCTCGGCTTTCTGACAGACCAGGTTTATTTGATTCATACCTGAGATACAGTTCCTTCAGCATGTGATCGTACTGTACTGAATAGCGTTCAGATCCATTTCTGGCTTGTTTCCTCAGAAACAATGTGACGATTCACACAGATCTGCAGATGCTGACTTCGTGCTTCGCCCAAAATAACTCCTGCTTCAGCAGAGGAAAGTATTTATAGCACAAACTCAACCCAGATGAGAATAAGAACAGCAGCATGACCAAATATTACTCTCTCTCACAATAGGAGTCATTGAACGGTCACAAAATATATTTCTGTTGGAAATTCGACCCCAAAATAAACTGTAGCAATGCCGGTTTTGTCTTTCATCTTCCAGTTTACCCAGTCTTTGGTGATTCTGCTTCTTCGTCCTTTGCTGTTGAGTCTTCCACTGAGCCTGATGAACGGACTACTCTTTTTTTATTCATCCTGTTCTAATATTTTAGAGTTTATTGCACCTTTAAGTTGAGATTACCCAAAGAGGACTCCTATCCAACTACGGCTGGGCTAAACTACACGCTCAGCAACAAACATGTATAATATATATTCATCTACAAGTGCTCAGTGCAAACAAGTAATCCCTGTGCGTGTGGGATAATTCAGGTCAATGAGCTTCCGTCGATGTAACTCCAGGCCTGTTCCTGCGTTTAGGGGAACTAATGTTTCATGCAATTACTGCAGGTGAAAGCAGAGGTGAGGCGTTACCTGCTAGAATAAATGGCTCTCTAATCAGCCGGGTTGGCATTTGCCTCGAGGCGCCCGTGTGTGGGGAAGCGAGGTAATAATGAACCCTAAAGTGTGAGGCGGTGTGATGAGGATCCGAGCGCGTGTTCACTGCGATACGCTTCAGCTGCAGAAAGCCTCGCCACCAACGGCTCAACACACCATTTGTATTCTGGGGGCAACTGGCCGTGAGCCCGGCAGCTAATGCATCTGTATCACCCACCGCTTCTCTCATTTCCCATCATGCCCCACAGCCAACGTGCCGCGCAATCCATCAAGTATTCATCAGAAAAATAGCAAGTCCAATAATCTTCCTCTCTCTCTCTCTCTCTCTCTCTCTGCTCGGGATGGAGTGAAGTTCCTCTGGGAGCCGCGGCACACAAATAATCAGATGCTTCTCAAACCACCGCCAGTTTAATCATCAAATGCCTCGCTGATTTATTTCTAACCTGTCTTCTTTCAGGTACAGTACGCTGCAGTACTAGTACTCACTGAAAACCAATTTCTGATTACTGATTATTTGAAGGACTTAAAATAAGAAATGATTTAAAGGGAGTTAAGGGAAGAAAGAAAAATAAGAGTTTTACTCTTAAATGCATAGACTCCCTAGAAATTCATCTGTTCGCCAGTCCTTTAATTGAACACAAGTAAACAGTCAGGTATGCATTAATAATAAATAAAAACAACTGTATATTCAGGTCGGTCTATATTCAAGTAGGAAATTCTGCAGCATCCAGAAGAAATTTGTAATATTTCATTTAAACTGGTAAACTGTTCACCCTAAACTATAACTAAAGCAAATCAATGAATGAGATATGACTGTAATCGTCTACAGCCTGAACGATACACGAGCTCTGCTCATTAATTACCAGATCTTCATTAGCAGATCACTTCAGCAGTTCTAGGAGTTAGTGCGACAGCTAATTAAACGTACAGTCATCGAGAAACAGCAAAGACAGTCTATGAGACACGCTAAAAAACTAATGAATGGTTACTAACAAGAGCAGAACATGAATTTAGGAAGCAAGGAGTTTGGTTTTAAAGAATCTTAGTGTGTCATTTCTGTGCTGCTATTTGAAAGATGTCTGTCATTGGTCAGTTAAACACACAGTCCCGCCCCAAACTCACGTGATTGGCTGAGTCAGAAGCTGCTCAAATAAACACATGAATGTTGTGAAAGCGTTACAATGTTTCTCTTACAGTGAAGATGAAAGACACACACACTAGCTGAACATGATCTGTGTATAAAGGGTTATGTTGATGGTTTTAGTCGTTGTGTGCGTGTGAGGTCCGGGTGTTTCTGATAGATGAGGTGCTTTGGTCTTCTTCTGATTGATTATTGATTGGCTGTGCTCTCTGTGAGGAAATGTGCCGTCATTTCCATCAGGCTCCTCGTTACCAGAGCGGCTCCCGCTTCATCTTCAGGGGAATAATGGAAGTGGGAATAGCTTCTCTCTCTGTCGCATCCCTCTGAAGATGCTGCGGTGCGGATCGATGGTGCGGGTGGGCGGCCCGGAGGAGGACGCAGGGGGCTGGGAACGGAGGGAGATGATTTTAAGTGCACAGGCGGCATAAAAATAAAAATAGCTTTCTTGATTCCATGCAAGAGCAATAAACCACATCCGTTTGAAATTCCATTAGCGGCCGGTGCTCCCCCCCCCCCCCGGTCGGAGCGTGTGCCTGCGCATGTTAATCAAGCTCTCTGCGCCGAGCACCCAACGCCCGACAGAATGCAAATGACCACAGCTCCTGCGCCGGGTCACACAAATGCCACTGTTTCACATTCTAGGAAAGCTTGGTTCTCCGAGCGATCGCTCCTGCTTCTGTGTTCTCCAGACAAGCAGAGCCACGGCCAGAACTGCTTTAATCCAGACTGATCCAACAAGAGCTTGTGTTTTAATCAGCCACTCTCTGCCGCTGGAGCAAAGGTGAACGCTGACAAACAAACCGGCTTAACCAGTGCTACACACACACACACACACACACACACGCACACCGGCTTAAAGGAGCAGTTCACCCAAAAATGAACCTTTGTCTTTGTAAAATCAGTGTCTCATCAATGGATGCTCTGCAGTGAATGGGTGCCGTCAGAATGAGAGTCCAAACAGCTGATAAACACATCCAGCATTGAGATGATTTTAACTCAAATACATAGAGCCTATAATCCATAATAACACTTCTAAACATCTATTTGACATCTGATAGGAAACGTGTTTTACAGACGAGCAAACACTATGAAGTACGCCTCGCAGATGTACTGCAGATATCAAACAGACGTCTCTGAGATGTTCGTGTGCTATCAGGCTAGTTTCATGAAGGCCCTTTCAAAACCTGCAGCATCCTGATAGATTATTGATTATTATGAAGTCTGATCTTATCTTGACAGGTAACACACACACACACACACACAGAGAGAGAGAGAGAGATCGAGAGAGAGAGAGTGTGTGTGCAGGCTAAAGCGAGTTAGCACGTTAGCATCCGTCGTTCAGCTCTCCCTCCAGCTGTATTTGCCCTGGGTTAGCAGACTTTTATTTATCCAGACTGGAATCAATCGGCCCCCACCTCAGGGACCACACGTTTAATTCATAATGGATTTGAGAGCCGCTTTGATATCTGCCGAATCTATGAACTTGCCGGAAGGGAATGGAAATAGATGTTAAGAGGATTTAGCAGCCGATCTACAGGTTTCAGCAGTGAGTGAACGCTGAAGAGTGAGCAGTGTAGCGGTGTTCACTGCTGATTACAGGTGAAGCTCCTCCATCATCCTGCCTTCAGTCACCCAGCGGCCGAGAGACTGTGTTTCTCCTGAGGTGGATATAAACCCGTCACACAGAGGATGAACGGCGTGAGAAACGAGCTCCCACACGGTCTCCTGGACAGAGAACTGTCCTTCAAACAAACATCAAGATCCTCTAGAGTATTATACAGAGCCGTGAGATACTCCGTGCTCAAGCAGAATCTGTTTCATCATCAGGAGGATCATAAAAAAGCATGGAGTTTGGACTAGTGTCTGTGAATATTAATGTCTGAGTAAATGTGAAATCTGTGTGTTGTGTGTGAGTCAGTTTGCTATTCTACTAACAATAATAATTTATTGTTAGTAGAAAACACACAGAAATTAAATGTTTTTCACTACAACCTGCCAAAATAAAGCTTTGGCTTAACCTGAAGAAATGACAGAAATATATTACTACTGTACAGCAGAATGGACTTCTAAAAAGAAAGTTTTTTTTATTATTATTAAAACCATTTCTTAAGAAATATTACTTTTGTAATTAATTCGAATATATTGTTTGATCAATTCCATGTTTTCTGTTTTGATAAAACACAACAATAATAATCAAAAGGCATGTCTAATCAATTAAATTCTTAAAACGTTTTTTCTTTTTTTTCTATTTAATTATTAAACAATTTAATTAAAATATTTACAATAATATGACTGACTTTTTTTTGGGGGGGGGGGGGTTCACTGTTCATTTTATTTTATTTTATTTTATTTTCGGAATTAATGTTTTAATACTTTTTTTAATCGCAGTAATCAAATTAAAGCATAAAACACTAACAATTGAATCTTTAAATCAAATACAATTTTAACATTAAATCAAAGCATGCTAATTATACTTTTTTGGTAACTAAAATGACATTTTACCATAAGAATGGAATATTTCAGCAGAAAGCGCAGAATTTGGGAAAACATTAAACAGATTTCGTAGATCTCATGTATCTCCTGAAGAACAGCACAACATAAGAACAAAGCTAGGATCGTGTATTTGACCGAATCCTTCATCAGCGTCCGCTCGGAGCTCATAAATACACATCAGCTTGACCCAAATGTCCATCGTCTGTAGCTTCTGCTTTTCCCCGTATCATCAGAACCTGTTTGGAGAAGCTACTCAGATGTGACGAGCAGATTCAACACGTGACGCACCACCAGACTCCACAGACATCCATCTGCTCTCAATCTGAGCCCTTTCTAAGAAATCCCCACTTGTTTCCATGGAGACATGAAGCTCTTCTGGACCTGAGACACGCTCTTCACCTGGAGTCGGTCTCAGAAACACATCATCATGAGGAGATCACAGATCGTCCTCTAGCAGCGCTTCAGCTCTGAGCAAACACACAGCAATAGATGACAAGACCATCATCTGATGAACCTCACAACCTTCAGCTCTACAGTCATGTCCAGATGGATCTAACAGGTGCAAGAAAGAAAAGAAAAGACCAATTGGAGTTCAGTATGCAAATATCACTCTCGTTTACGTTTCTAATGAGCTGCGGCTGGGCTTTGATCTACAAAATAACCTACAAGAACTATTAATAGAGTCGTTAACCAAAACATGAAGCGTGTGGAGATCCATTAATTCATTAGAGCTGAACATTTGAGGAACACGAAAACAAAATTCAGGGCTATTAGAGTTAAATGCATATATATATATAATTTGCTGGTTAAAATGACTATAAACAAAAAAAGATTTTTACAAAATTAGCAAAAATGACTAAAATTAAAATGACAAAAACACAAAGCAGAAAATGCAAACTAAACTCAAACTATTATTAAACTCTATAATAGTACTAAAAACACTGATCAGCATCAAAAAAAGAGAAGTAGAAGAATAACTAAAGTACTCTATAAAATAATATTATTAAATAAAGCCCATCTTATTACAGTTCTGCAGACACACAGATGATTCCACAAACTAATCATAACCGCAGATGTTTCATAATGTTTTTCCTCACTGGGTCTGAAACGTAATTTCACCTCCGTGTTGAAGCGAGGACATGTGACAGACACAAAGCATCATGGGATATGGCTGTTTGTCCTTTATCCCACAGAAACAAGCAGACGGAGTTCAGAAAGAGACATAGATGCCTGTGTATCTGAGATCCGATGCCAATATCATCACACACACACACACACACACACACACAGATGTTCATCTGACCGCTGTGAATCCCCAGTCTCTTCTGCTCATCCTCATCATTCAGACTTCATCCAGCGCTCCATTCTCCCCTAAATATGAGGAGCACCCTGCTCCCAATCGAAGCAGACGCTCAGAGGAGTTCTTCTGTCGAATCCTCTCTCCACTGGACTCTTATTTCAGGATCTTTAAATCCGCTGGACTAGTGTCACTGAGGACCCCATGGGTACAGGAGCTGAGAAACCACACAGAATCAGGTTTTTGGAGACTGTAAAACACAGTTTTCTGTGAATAGCTCTGATTATGACACTGATTATGGTAATTCTGCAGACACCAGGGTAAACGTCTGCCAGCATTAAGATGAGTTAGTGCATAAGAGGATAACGTTAATTCTTATTAAGAGAACGCTACATCATTGGCACGGTCCATTACTGTCTGATTCCTCTAATCTGTCACGAGTCTGCACTGTGGAAATAAAAATATTCAGTTCTCTCCAACTCAATTTTTTTGACTGATCACATCTACATTTTTCAATCGGCCTAACTGAATTAGTGTGAATTTAATTTTATAAATTCAATTAGGCCAATGTAAAAGTTTAGATGTAACCACCAGTCTCTAGAAAATGTTGAGTTGGAGAGGTTTTGTTATTTTACAGAGTGGAAACCAGAGCTATCAGATTACTCCCAGGTTTTCAGTGACTGGCGTTCAGGGGTCCGTGTTTCCGGAGCGCAGCGGTCAGAGCCGTCACCACGGGAGGTCAAGTGAGCTGAGAGGGGTTCAATCACGACACCCAGCGCCCGCTCGCCCGCTCGCCCGCTGAGCCCCGAACAACACCACACTTCCCCATGAGCAGAGAGAAGATCTGACACACGCGTGACATCCGGCCTTCAGGAACAAGATCAGAATCACAGACTAACATGCTACAAACATGACCAAACAAACACACTTACCCAGAATGCAATGCAACAATTGTAGCATTTGTTTCTTAAATTAACATATGGCCTTTTCAGTTAACTACAACCATTTAAAAAACGCTTAAAATAAATTAATTAAACATTTGTAAAAAACATTTCTCATTTCATTTTTTTTGTACTAAAAGCAGGGGTATTCGAATCTGGCCCAAGAGATCCACTTTCCTCCAGAGTTTAGCTCTTACCCTAATCTAACACACCTGAGTATGCTAATCAATGCTAATCAATGCTAATCAATGCTAATCAGCGTCTTCGGGATCATTAGACAGTCACAGGTAGGTGAGATCAGGGTTGGTCAATATTTGAGGAACCCTGTACTAAAGTAACCAGAACTGATATAGATGAATAAAAACTAGAAAGACATTTTTTTTAATAACATGATAAAAATGAAATAAACAACAAAATAAAATAAAAAACTAACTAAAATTAAATTGAAAACAGAAAATGTTAACAATAGACTATAACTATTAAAACCCATTCAGAACATGAGTAAAAATGTCTCCAGGTTCTGAATGTTACAATGTTTCGTTCCCTCGGGGTAACCATGGTTACATTTGTAACATGAAGATGTTCCAGTGGGGAAGTCATGTCCTCGTGGTTAGAGTTTGAGTTTAAGTGAACAAACAATGTGGGGAACTATAATAGTACCTCAAATATACTAACTAAAAGTTCTGACATTTTTACACTAAATTAGATCAAAAGCCCAAAACAACAGTTCTAACAAAGCGTTTTTGTGTCCAGTAAAAATGTTCTTAAATCAAGACGCATTTACTGCAGAAGGAAACTGACATCAGATATTAAGTGTTGATATCCTTGATTTAAGGATGTTTCAATATTTCAAAAGGAGACAAATGCGCAGAGGAAGAAGATGATGTTTTGTTGTGTGTGTCTGCACTCGGTCAGATGATGAGACTCTGCTGGGGTCAAACCTGAGCAAACACCAGCCGAGACGTGCTGCTGCATACTGAACCACTGCGTTACGTGTGTGTGTGTGTGTGTGTGTGTGACGTGTTGAGTCCTGGCTCATTTCCTGCTGCGCCAGTGAAAGCAGTGCAGCGCTCCATCCTCACACAAGTGAACATCACTGAAGTAAAGACACACCACATTACTCCAGTGTAGCCTCGACAGGACGATGAGCAGCATGACCTCAGTGACCTGCACACACTCACATCTCACTCGTGAAGTGCTCAATATAGTGCTCAGTACACTGAATAGGCAGCAGCCTCATAAGGGCACTTAAATATAAAACGTCTGATTGAAACACTCTTCATGAGCAAACCTCGTAGACATTCACTTCTGAATTCATGCTGCCTCAAGAAAACAAAGAGGATTATCAATGAAAGAAACGCAAGCAAATCAAATTATGATCCCAAAGTGACCAAAGTGAAGCACATATTCCTCGTATCTGGGAGAATCCAATGCCATCCTTCTTCAAACAGTCTAAATGATGAAAAGATCTCACCTCTGCCAGCGTCCACAGTCATTTAACCCTTCACCACATCCAGATTAATCTAGTCAATATCAATATGAAGGTCCAAGCTCAAACACACAGTGTCCTGATGATTTCAAAATAAGAGCGCAGCAGACTGACCTGTGCATCTGAAACATGCCAGTGATGAAAACTACAACCATAAAACAAAACATTCAAAAATAAAATAAAATATGAAAATATTGCAGCTAGTTTCCATAGAAGATGTACTAAAATAACTAAATCTGAAATATTTTTTATAAAAACGATATTGGCATACTTAAAAAATGTTTTAACAATAATTAAAAGCAAATACAAAATGACAAAAACACACAAAAATTACTAAAACTTGAAAATATCAAATACAATTCTAAATCAAAATATTAACAAATACTCCAATACTCTCTAACTGACAGTGAAGTAACAGTGTTTGGGATGTTTTCACTATATAGTGTGCACTGTTTCACACACTAATTACAGTACGCAGTGCACAGCTGGAATCTGTTCCTAAACACACACATTTAGCCTGAATGAAGTCTCTTATTAACACAGATTAAAAGATTTCTGAGATGACGGACATTAAAGCTGTGAGTCAGGGGTTGATGTCAGCTTTCAGGGATTGAGCTTTGAGACGAGACACACGACGCACTGAGAGTTCAAACTGTCAGGAGATTCATTCTCTCTGAAACAACGGTAACGAGAGCCAAAGTCTTCAGAAGAAGAGCTCATGATATACTCTGAAATAATCTGTTTTCTGAACAGTTTGGTGTGATCTGACGCTGGTTTCAGCACAGCATTAAATCTAGTGTCTGGACACTGTGTGTAACTCGGAGTTAATGAGTCTCTCGTTTCATTAACTGCTGTATAAAGTGAGATTAATTCATTAGAGAGAGGGTCCAGCATCAGCAGAATGATCGAGGACGGAAGATAATCAGACTGGAGTTCATCTATGAACCAGTCGAGTCTGTCATGCGTGAAGTGTGAGACGCTTCGGATGATCTGGACGTTCTGGAGTGGGAATCTTTATGGACCGGATCACTCTATATTTCCGAACACAAAGAGGCCAGTGTGACCCTTGACCTCCTCAGCCTGGTGTTTGGAAACGGTGCTGTTTTAAAGCAGGATTATGATCCCATCCAGCTGTGTTCACCGTGGGTTTATCAGTGTGTGTTTGAGAGGAGATCCCACGCCGTAAATCCGTCCGGCTCAGGCCTGATCATCAAGGTATTGTCGAGGTTAAAGTCTCTGAAATGAGTTTTCTGAGAGCGACGGGAGACAAAGGACAGAAGGATTGGAAGAGAGCTGCGAGCGTACATCCGACAGATAAAACACACGCCGCTTCCCATAAGCTGACAGCAGAACGATGATTTTAGAATGAATTAGTGTTGACTCTGCACTGATCTGAGTAATGAAATCATGATTCCGTTGTTCTCCTGTTTATCTCTGTCTGTATTGAGCTGGAGAAGTAAATGGGACTTGACCTGTGATGTGATTTGGTCTGTTTATGAGCATGTGTGTTAGTATTCCTGACCGCTGTCCTCAAGAGTCTCAAAGCAGAGTAGATTGTGATTTATTTCAGATCCATCCGTGGATAAACACGTCTCGTTGTGCTCTATCTGTCAGAAATGATCAGAAGGACTGGCCATCAAACTCAGCCGAGCATTACATGTAAATGTTTCTGTGTATGGAACGCATGAATCAATCATCCCGGGCTCAACACTGAGGATCGTGCTGATAGATGGAGATAGATGGAGATAGATGGAGAGATGCTGTTTCTATTCAGAAAGACTTCACATTTCTATCATTTCATGCATTCCCTGGGAATCAAACCTGCAACTCCAGGGTCATGGACTCGTATAATGTCTGAAGCAAAGGAATTGGCTCTGGATAAATATAATAAAATAAATAATTGGATCTGCCAAATACACATATGTAAATATATTTTCCTTTCACACAAACTGTTCTCAGCATGACCTGATGCACAGTGAACTCTGAGCTAGAGTAAGATGTGACCAGCGCTCTCCAGATGATCTGATGATGATATCTGACAGAGACATTCATCCGAATCAAACCAAAATCTCTTTATAGCTTAGTGACAAAGGCTCCAATTTAATTAAACAAATACAATACAAGTGCTAATATATATATATCATCAAAATAAAAGCTTAATCGCTTACCATTTGAAAATGAAGAAATAAAGATATGTAAGTTGTAATCTAAAAATGTAAAATGAATCATTATCATATATTCGATTTTTTCAATTTTTACAATTAATTATCAGTTAATTTAGAGTCAATAATGAATTATTAAAATAGTAATTTGTTTAATATTTATATATATATAAGGCTCTACATTTACATTTATTCATTTATCTGACGCTTTTATCCAAAGCAACTTACAATTGCAGTATATGTCAGAGGTCACACGAGGGGTTAAGTGTCTTGCTCAGGGACACACTGGTGTCTCACAGTGGATTCGAACCCAGGTCTCTCACACCAAAGGCATGTGTCTTATCCACTGCACCAACACCACCCGCTTTATCACAAACCTCCCACAAACTCCATTCTGTCCTTCAGTTCACAGTCAATGGAGGGAACACGGGAGAGACACGCTTTGTTTCGCCGCGCTGCAGATGGACGTTCTGGCATCAGAGAGATGGAGCTGAAGACCAGATTCATCCAAATCCTGTGTGTGTGTGTGTGTGTGTGTGTGTGTGTGTGTGTGTGTGTGTGTGTGTGTGTGTGTGTGTGAGAGAGAGAGAGAGAGAGACGGTGAAGATGCTGTGAGAAGCTCCTGCATCCATCTGCGGTCGAGTGTGTCTCAGCAGCCAAAGCAAACACACACACACAGCGCTGCTATCAGCATGCGGCCCCATGTGTGTTATTAGGGGCCAGACTCCATCAGGGGCCCGACACACACGGGATCAGTGTCTCCGCGCCGCCTGACTCCTCTGTGTGTGATTACACGGCAGGAGGAGCAGAGGATGGAGGAGGACGGAGCGCCAGATGAAATAAAGACGGAGCAGATGTCTGATCTTGCCGGATCCATCTCTGTCTGTCTCTCCTGCAGGGTTTCAGCACGCCTGCCTTGTGCTGTCATATCAGACTAAACTGATACTTCTGTGAAAATGATTGTTTTTTAATTAATAAAAAATAAATAATCAATGCAAAAAAAAGAAAACCATTCATTAATGCAAAAAATATTTATATCAATGCAAAATACCATTATGAACAAAAAAAATTTCAAAACGTATCAAACTATTTTCAATGCAATAATACAATCATATCAAAGCACAAAACATTATATCAATGGAAAATACAAAAAACAAATAAATAAACAAACATCAATCATCAAAGCAAAAAAGGAAACATTTACCACTGCATAATACTATTGTGAACACACACACACACACACACACACACAAACTTTTTTCAATGCAAAAATACAATTATATCAAAGCAAAATCACATCATATCAATAGAAATATATATATATGAGCACCCGCTGTGCGTTGTTTCATCTGTTAGTAGTGTAATAACAGAACAGACGAGTATTCCTGCACTGAAAGCTTCTGGATGGACAAACAACTGATTGATTTCTAACTTCATTAGATTGAGAGAGAAACACTTGAACCCTCATCAGATCCTTCATTCATCTGTTAATTACTCCTTTCTCAAAAGCAAAATACTCTTCATCCGCCGTAACTCCAGCCGTTAACCCCGTATGGTCACAGCTCTTTCATCTGGAGTCGCCGGCTCCGTCCTTCTGTCGCGGTGCGGAGACACAGGGGCTCCTGGGAATCAGCGCTCACAGCGGCTCTCTTTAGGAGCGCGGATCAGTAATGACCCCGTGCCGAGAGCGCAGAGACGCCCAGCCCAATTACCAGGGGCAAATAAGTCCCGAATACAGGCAGAGAGCCGGAGGAGGCTGAATAAATGAAGTGACCCTCAGCGGGCAGCGGAGCTCAGGTGCTGCACAGAGCTTTCTTACATTACGCTCAGATCCTCCTTACTCACTGTTTGAATTTAAGATTCATTTGAACTGTTTTTATTTTATTATATTGAACATTATGTCTTTTATTTATTCATTCAACAACACTGAACAAAATGAGTACGAGTCATTAACTCTGCCACAAAAGATAGTAAGAGTAGTGTACAGTTTCAGATTTCACAACGGTTCATTCAAGAACAAACTGAATTCTTTATGACTGAGTCATTGAATCATTCACTCACCAAATTAATTCAAACACACTGATTCATTCAAGAATCAAACAAGTGACTGTTAATGAGCGAGTCACTGAATCATTCTTTCTGATTCATTCCATTTCAACTGATTCTTCCAAAAACACTGATTCATTCGTTCCAGAAGAAGTGACTGACTTTATGATGCGTCACTGAATCATTTATTCACCAAATTAAAAAAATAAATATATACATTTAAACTATTTCAGTCCTTCTACTTCAGAGTAAATCCTGCACCATTTCTTCAGTGTATATTACTCATTGTTTCTAATGCCTGTGTTGTGTGTCAGGTGTGTTCATGCACTTTCACAGCTGTGTGTATACTGTATGTGTGTTCATATGCATGTGTATGTAAAGCACTTCATCATCTCTGAGTCCATGCATGATGATAAAACCTGTCCGAAACGCCCCTCAAACCTCAGTCAGAGAGATGTGTGTTCTCCAGCAGCGCTGATTAAAGAGAACTCACATCCAGCACATCAAGAGCTGCATGCAGATGGGACAGACGCCCTTGCAGAAGAAAAGACACACACGGCATCATCACAATGATGTTCCACCGCTGTTCCGGAGGAAACTGCATCTCTACAGCTGTAGCATCTTAACGTGAGCTGAACGCTGATAAGTACTGTGCGACCACAGTGCACTGGTGTGTTCTCGTGTTATAAGGTGATTGCAGGAGACAGTGAGCCTTTCCACGCATCTCACTCCAATTCCAGCCAGCGCTGTGCCTGCTTTACTGATTCTTCACATGAGATTTTACTTGTCAACACGCTGTGAGAGAGACGGGTGTTCCTGCGTGACTGGATCTGACAGTATTAAGCTCTCGCTGTGGTAAAATTAACCTGCTGCACCACGTCGTATCTTAATCAGGTCGAGTGACATTAGTGAAGACGGATCAGTTCCTCACACTGCTGCTCAACGCCTCCATGATGGAGAACACACCAGAATATTCTGCAGAACATCGTCTGAGTCCAGCAGAGGAACGTCATACTGGGATGCATCGGTACCGATATCACAGATACACATGTTCGACACGATCAGAGACCAGTCAGTGATGCTCAGCATCTGCACCGCTTTGAGCTTCAATGTTCGATCATGAACCCCAACTACAATAAACAGACCAACTCTGTGGAAGCTTCTTTAACCCATCATACTTTGTTTAAATAAATAGAAAACTGAGAAATTGTATTTTATTTAGAGATGAAAAGTCAAAAATGATGACCATAATTTTGTCATAATTATGACATAGTAAGTCATATTTAATACTTTTAAAGTTAAAATTATGACATACTAACACATAATTATGAGATACAAGTTAAAATTATGACAAAGTTTAAATTGACTGTCAATATTATGAGATAAAAATTACTTTGACGTTGAATTTTCAATCTCATAACTTACATTATTTTAGCTTTTTGTTGTAATTTTGACTTTCATCTTATAATTATGTAATTTATTATCTCATACTTGACTTTTTGCCATAATTTACACTTTTCTATATAATATTTATGACTCTATCATAAATACAACTTTTAGACTTAATCTTGACTTAAAATATCAATTGGCATTTGTCATAATTCTGACTTTTTTCATTACTTCAACTTTTTATCTACTACTTGACATTTATGTGATCATTTTGACTTAAAGGGGGGTGAAATGCTGGTTTTCACTCAATCTCCTGTTAATCTTGAGTACCTATAGAGTAGTACTGCATCCTTCATAACTTCAAAAAGTCTTTATTTTTATTATATTTATAAGAGAAAGACAGTCTGTACCGATTTTTCCCAGAAAAACACGACCGCCCAGAGGCGTGACGTGTGGGCGGAGCTAAAGAATCACGAGCGCCAGTAGGCTTTTGAGTTGAGAGCATGTGGAAGCTGTGACACTTTATGTCGTCTTTTTTTTTTTTTTTAAGCTGTACATGTGGAAAGTGCAGTTTGATGACAACATCGCATGTTTTTTACTTGATGTGCTTACGCGCTGATAGCTAAGTAAACAACACAGAAATATTTGAAGCAGTTTTACTCACCGCCTGCGGTTCCAACACGCGATCGTGACCCTTTTTTCGTTGGGACTGCATCATCCTTAAGAAATAAACGATGTGCAATCGGAAATGCAGGGAACAAACACAAACACTTGCACAACTCCGTTGATGCTCTGTAAAAATAAACTCCATCCACTGGTCCCTTAATGCTGTTTCTCTTTTGGTAATCTGTGCAGGGTTGTCTTGCCCTGGCAACCAAAAACACACTTCTTTTGTGACATTTGGCGACGCTCTCGCTCGGATCAGTGAAGTCTGTTGTGCTCTCAGTGCTCTGCTATACGGGAGCGTGCGCTCTTCCGGCAGAAGTGCCTCAGGACACATATAAGGAAATTCTGCTCCATCTAACGTCACACAGAGCCATACTCGAAAAAAACTTTCCCAAACTTGTGACAAACCGGAAGAGGCATTTTTGGAACAGAAATACTCCTTCAAACGTACAACTTAATTTTTGAAACTTTGTCCATGTTTAGCATGGGAATCCAACGCTTTAACAGTGTAAAAAACTCAGTATGCATGAAATTGCATGAAATAGCATTTCACCCCCCCCCCCTTTAATATGTGAATTTCAACTTTTATCTCAATTTTTTGTCATAATTTTGAATAAATCTCATAATTAACTTTTTAATGTCATAATTTCAGTAATTTCCACATTTGTATCTCATACTTGACTATAATGTCATAATTAGGACTTTTTTTGTCATAACGCTGACTTCATATCAACTTCAACTTTTGATGTCATCATTTTGACTTGATAGGTCACTAAGTTGAATTGTGACATCGTTTTCCAACTAAACTAATTACTTTTATTTCCATAAAAAGCTGAATGCCAGCGGTGGAGGTGGGTGAGTAATGCAAGCAGTGTGTGACTGAACGGTGCCTGAACCCAGTGACACAACCACCCCTGGATGAGAAACTCATAATGACTAAACGCTTTCTGGCTGAACTCGTCCTTTAATGCAGATGAGATGAACAAAGGCCTTGGGAAACAGAGAGAGAGAAACACACACAGCAGCAGGTCAGAAGTGACACACACACACACACACGCACATAAAGCCACTTCACAGTCAGACACACTCTTGACAATTAAAGCGAGTGCGCACACACACACACACACACATGCACACACACACACACACACACACACAGCTGACGGCGGCCAAGCGTGGACAGATGGGGCTAATTGTGATGGAAATGAAGAGTGACCCTTTGAACGCGCGGCTCTTTTGAGGACGAGATGTCATCAGCTCGTCTTTTATTTTAGCAGCGGTTTGTTTATCACACAGATCCGCTCACAGTGATACGGCTCATGCAGAATCTCTCTTGATCTGTCATCAGATAACATCAGATTATGTTGTAGAATGAGCATTGAGTGTGTCGAGTCATGGATCTGATAGACGCTGGATTCCTACGAATCACTATTCAGCTACAACACACGTCTGAAATCCTGAAGAGTGATCTGAATCTGAATTCTTCATTAGCACTTTACCACAGTCCAGAGCTCTGGGGAACGTTCACCGTTCATCATTCATCCCCTTGAATCATAAGCAGAAAGAATGAGTTTTTAAGAACACACCAGTATTCCTTCTCAGTTTTCTGAATTCACTGACTGATTTGAGCAACGATTCTGATCCTACAAGCTGAATCACATTGCAAACCCCAACATCACGGCTTTGATTCCCAGTGAATGCATGAACATCTGCTTTAATCCAAAGCACTTTACATTACACTGAAGGCATGCATGTTAACTGAGAGGAAATTCTTTTAAATACAAGCCCAGTTGAATGCAAATTAATGCATATTCATTATTAATGCACAGGCAGTTATTATTTGTGCAATAAAAACATTTATATTCAACCACTGAAGTGTAAAATTGAAAGCAGCAAAGTTTTTAATTTATTTCCTTGGAAATACAATCATAGAGTTTTATAATCACACAAGTCCAGCCATGATCATAAACTATAATTAGTTTAGCACTGAAAGTCAGACATCGATCTAGAAACTTTGGAATATACGTTCATTCATGTATTCTTTGAGAATCAAACCCATGACCTCGGTGTTGCGAACCCAATACTCTTCAGTCTGAGCAACAGAAACACGTGTGACGTTTAGAGGGTTAACCTGAACACAAACTCCATAAACACTAGGAAAAAGATTTGACATCAACAAGAAACAAACACAATAACAATAATTTTATCATTTAAAATCATCTTTGATAATCAAAATGATTTTTTTTTAAAATGTCTTCATGCTGTAAAATGGCTTGCTCTAAACATTACACACACCTCATTGAGTATGCAGAGTCATGAATATGTAAATTAGCCCCGCCCCCAGCCCAGACTCTGCTGCTTCACTCGAGTAACTGAAGTATAATATAAGTATAACTGGATTAATTCAGACTAAACTAGACTTAAACAAGAACTAAACACTGCTCAGCCTCGGTGTGGACTGAAAAACACCAATTAGACACGGAAACAACTCATCTCATAAACGAATGGAACATAATTAGAAGACAACAGTGACCTTCCTAACAGCCTTTTATTGGTGATTATCACTTTTCATCTCTATTCATATAAAGACATTTTCTTCTTTTCTAAGCTACAGAGTATCTTAAATATCTCTCTTTCAGTGCTAAATTAATTAACAATCATGATCACGGTTTAAAAATCTATGAATACATTTCCAAAAAAATAAAGTAAACCAAAGCAATTTAATTACTGATGCTGCTAATTCAATGAGAAAACAACAACAACATATATCCATGAAATAACCATGCCACTGACTATTTTTGTGTTCATTTATAATGGTTCAGTTTAGAGATTAATGATTCAAAATATCTTTATAATGCTATATCACTATTAATACGGTCATTTTTACTGCATTTTTGATCTACAGTGTTTTGTGTATTCTTCTAAATTCTTAAAATGTTATGTTTAGGTTTGGGAGTAGGGTTAGTGGATCTAAAATACTGTAGAAATCACTTATCAATACAATAATTCAAGTGCATTTAGATCTTTATGATATGAAAGATTCATATATATATATTGTACGTTGTTTAATGTGTTAAATATGTAATAATTATGGTTTAGATCATGGGCTTCAGCACTGTGACTGTAATCCAATGCGGCGCTCTGAAAACTGAAGAGAGATGTGCGCTGAATTAGAGACGTGAAGTGAGTGGGTGCAGCACAGAAAAGTGTATTTCGTACATGTTACACATTAATAGCTACAACTCACAACCGATGTCTACTGATTTTAATGTCAGACGGTCATTTCATAAAATGAAAATGAATCTGAGCCTCATAAGGTTTTGAAACGAGTCTTTGACACTGATGTGTGTGTGTGTGTGTGTGTGTCTAATGTAAAGGGCGACACTCTCTGTAAGATCACATTAATTCACTAATTAAGGCTTTAATTAAGAAGGCTTTTCCTCCAGCTTTCAGAGAAATGTATTTTCTCCAGCAGCCGACATAAAGTAGGACAAACGCTCTTTAACCACCGGCAAACATTAATCACAGCGGAGACGCCTGTCTTTACATGTGATGAGTTATTCATCGAGTTGCTCGAGCAAAACACACTCCATCTGACACACAACAGCAGAGAACACACACACACACACACACTCGAGTGTGAGAACAGAAACATCTAAACCTGAGCATCAGGACTGGAGAGAGATCCACAGTAATCACAGTGAAGGCTCGGAAAGGAACCGATCACTCAGACATGATTAGAGCCGGAACTAACGATTATTTTGATATGTAATTTAATTGCTATAGCCAATTTGTAACATTAAGATTAATGAAAGCTGTAAAAGTATTGTTTCCTGTTAGAATGTATTAATTGCAACGTTTACTCATACATTTTTAAAACGTTCAAGTTGAACTAACTTTAATGATCAATATATAACTAATATTAATATTTGTATTTAATTACAAAGAATGGATCAGTTCTGTTTTGTTTATTTGTTTTATAGTAATGCTTTCGTTCAGTATCCATTTTAAAAACTATCGGTTGATGTATCGGTATCGGTATCGGATACTCAATTAAATACATTTACCATCAGAAGTATTTGTTATTTTGTTGAACTTGAAAATAAAATGAATGTTAACTTAAATAAATAAATAAAATAATCAGCTTGTTTTCAGCTTGTTGCCAAGGAAATATTTTTACTTACTTTAAACTGGTGCACTAAAATATCTTAAACTATACAGATATCTAAAAATATATTTAAAAAATAAAAATATTTATATATTAAAAACTGAATGATACTAAAATAACACTGAGATGGACATGCAAATATATAATCTCACTCTTATAATAGGCAAAAATGATGAGAAACACCGGTCCATGAAATATTTATTCCCAGAAATCTCAGTTTCTCAGTTCTGTCATTTATCAGGTTCTTCTGTATTTGATCTGGCTGGATTTGAGCAGAGGACGGCAGACATCACGCTCTCACAGAAATCACCAACAATCTCAAACTAATGAGATTCTGCGCTCTTCGATTAACCTTCAGCCTCGGTCAGATGCAGAACTTCACACAAACGCACAAAGCTTCCTCCGTCGCTCTCGATCAGCTCAGAGCTTCACTAGCATGAGCTGGCTAACAGAAGGAGAGCGGCGCGGCCGGCGGTCACGTCACACACGATGATAACACGAGTCTGATGTGACACACGTCAGTCACAGCGAGCCTCTGCAGATCCTGCTGTTTCTGCCGTTCAGGGCTGTTTTAATGACGCAAGACAAAATCCCAGTCATGTGCATCTGGAGCGGTTTATTAGAGCAGAACAAGCACTCAACACCAACAAACCTCTGACATTAAACATTGACCTCAGCGTTCAGATCGTCCTTTCACCGCTCATCAGCACCCAACTCATCAGAGCTGCCTTGAAAACTACACTGAGCCTTTATCAACCACCTCTATTTAGAACTTACATCTCATCTATTTATAAAAAAGAAATGTGAAAATCCATGTCTGTGGTGCATCACTGACCCTGGACCAGCGTTTAACCCTCCGGAGTGTGTTTCTGACCGCTGACTGTAAAGCAGACGCTCTTGGTGAAGCACAACGGCTGGATTTACGAGCACTTATGTAGATTAGTGATGCAGAAGAGCGTTTAGACCACGCAGAAGAGTCTCCGTCCTGCAGCATCACAGGAGGAAAGTGGAATTATTAATTCACAGCATGATTAGCTGTTGAGCTCAAGAGCTCTTGAGATGAGTTAAGAGAATGACAAGCACAGCACGCCATCTTTAACTGACACAAGGACTTTAAACCTCAGATAAACACTGCATTACTGCTGTTACGACTGAGCTAGAAGCATCAGAACTGAGTGGAGCTGTGCCGTGTACTGAAACACAGTGAAACATGCTAAATCAAGTCTCACAATACATATAAACTTCTCCATTATCTGTCCGTTTCCCCAGTGTTCAGTGATGGAGTCGACACAGAAACTGATCTATCAGTAAGCCCCTCCCCTCGAACGCAGATGAGCCAATGGCAGCCAAGTATCAGTTGCATCTTTAGATTTCAGCACCATAGAGAAACACAAAGCTTTCATCGGTTTGATGGTGTTTATGCTACAAAAATGGAAAAACGATGTGCCTAGGATACATGTAACACGAATTCCTGTTATCCTGAGAGGAAATACAATGTCATTTATTTCATTCCATTTCCTAAATCCAACCCTAATCACAATGAAGATGAAACGTTCATTTTCTGGCTGTCATACTCTCATTAACTTACACTTTTCATCTGCTCAAGCAGAACTTGAATGTCATCGTGTGCTTTAGCAAGAAAGCTGTGGCTAAAACTAGCTAAAGTTAGTGAGTCCATGCTAATGTACAAACCTTAACAGCGGACAGCTCTCGTGTTGAGTACCATGCAGTGAAAGACAAAAACACATAAAGAAGGTCTGTATGAGAGCGCCTGTCCGTATTAATCTGGTGAGATCTTACTCTGTAGTATATGAACAGTGTTGATCCGGGATGTTTCCAGCATATATGAGAAACTAAATACAAATTACATTATCCTAACTGATATTTTCTCAAACCAAAACATTTCTCAACCAAGAAACTACCCAATCTGTAGGAGAAAACAGGTCTTCTATGAAAAGCAGGATGAAATAAACAAGTGCATGTGTGTGTTGATGTGACTGAGGTGTATGGAGGTGTTACTGTAGTAAACACACATGTCTCCTGAGAATCCTGAGAGAGATCCGCTCCCGGCACATCATCCCGTGTGTTTGCGTCCTGTTTCATGAGCCATACGTTTCAGTTTCTCACTGTGGGAAGCTGTAGGTGGTGAAACGCAAACCGTTCGAACATGAGAAGCGCA